>NC_064578.1:23782000-24085000 GCF_937001465.1 Orcinus orca
AAAGAGGTAAAGGGAATTTTTCAGTCTACTTTTCCATAAAATTAGAAACTTCATAATTGTCTTACCTTACTCAGAAGGTTGTAAAGTTATAAAAAGAAGCTAACACATTATATAACACATTATCTTAGTGGCTTTTTTTTTTTTTTTTTTTTTTAACGTCAAAGATACCTGTATTGATCTGGTATAATAGTACCATTACTGTTCACTTAATACATTGGTTCCCTAATTTGAGTGGGCATCAGCAGGACCTGGAGGACTGGTTAAAATATAATTTTTCAGCCTCACTCACAGAGTCTATGATTCAGTATGCCTGGAGTGGAGCCAAGAATTTACATGTCTAACAGGTTCTTAGAGGAGACTGATGCTGCTGGCATGGAGACCACACTTTGAGAACTGCCTGCTTAGTGGGTGACTAGAGTGCCATACTTCCTTACTTGGAGTTCACTCCACTTGGCTTCTCTACCTGGTAGGGTGCCAAGAGATTCTGAAAACAAAATATGAGAGGCATGACACATCTTTGTGAGGTGTTAACCAGAAGCTTTGTAAAGCTATTTCATATTTTAAAGAAATGACATTGAGGGGCTTCCCTGGTGGTACAGTGGATAAGAATCTGCCTGCCAACGTCGGGGACACAGGTTCAATCCCTTGTCCAGGAAGATCCCACATGCCACGGAGCAAGTAAGCCCGTGCGCCACAACTACTGAGCCTGCACTCTACAGCCTGCGAGCCACAACTACTGAAGCCCGTACGCCTAGAGCCCGTGCTCCGCAACAAGAGAAGCCACCGCAATGAGAAACCCACGCACCGCAACCAAGACCCAATGCAGCCAAAAATAAATTTTTTTAAAGATAAAATAAAAAGAGAAAAAAGAAATAACGTTGATATATTAGGGAATGAAATGCAAAAACTGTATGATATATTCTGAGAAAAACGCAAGACCTCAAAGTAGTTCCAAGTTTGTAACTGTCTGCTACCTATGAAAGCTGTCACCTGATGTGGCTGCCTAACTTACTAGAGATTTTCAGACACGTCCAATCAAATATTCTAAAATTAGGGGCTCCACAAGGGTAAGTGCTATATTTATTTACCTAATATTGAATCCCTAGGCTCTAAGTTCAAGTCTGGCAAGAATGGAACCTCAACAATCTGTGTGGTCCTAGGCAAGATTTCTTCTGTTTTAATCTGTGTCTGGTTTGCTGCTTTAGGAAAAAAGGAACAATGATGAAACCACTTCACTGGGGAAGTAATTTTCTCACTTGGGCATTTTGTATTAATTCAAGACAATGTTTGAAAGCCTTTACCAAATACAGTAAATGCAGGGAGAGCTTACTGTGAGCCACACAACTATTTAATAACAGTGAGTAGGCCAGTGGATGTGTACCATTGTATATGAAATTCTTTGTATGTGGAACCTGGGAATTTCATGTTGAACCAGTTCACAGTGTGCTTCTTCATTAGTTGGCCTGTGTGGTTTACAACTCAGAAAGTACTGCTACAGAGGTTTTTGATTCCTTTCAGCAACAATGCCAGCCTGGGGGATATGCTAGCAAATAGAGGCAGGGTGAAAAATTCAGCCTGCCCCAGGCTTGTGTAGGTAAATTAAAAATGTACTTGACACTTGTGCTTGTCTAAATAACTAATCTTTTTATGATTTATATAATATTAGCCACTGTTTGCATTATTTATTTCCATTAGTAAAAACAAACATTCATACAAGCTACACTGTAATTATAGAGAGAGCATTAGAAGTGTCCTGATGCCTTAGCACTACAGAAAAATTACAACATATAGGTTTAAATACTTACAAAAGTGAAGTTTAAGCTGTTATCTTTCACAATTCTCTAGGCTCTCCTGGATGTTTTTCACAGTGTTTGACCCCCGTCTGTCCCAAATTGTACCTGACAGCTCTTTAGAATGCAGGTGCTAATTAACTTCTTAACACTTTGCACTGTCCTAAAAGCCCAGCCTTCTCACTTCTGGGTCTCTTAAGGTGTCTCTTTGACCAAAAAGAGGTGTGTTTCCACAGTGAGTGTGTATTACTTTTATAATTAAAATCTTGAAGCAACATATAACTTTTTGAAGGTGTGTAAGCCCCCCTTCTTCTTCTGACTCACAAATAGCACTCTTCCAGGGACCTGTGTGTGATGAAGTATATTCCTTGCCCCCTCCTCTGAGATTTCAGGGGTAAGACCTCGGGATCTATTTGCATTTTAAACCCAGCTTCTCAGGGGATTCTGGTTCTGATTCACTCTGAGCAGGGTTCTTTTCACGCTGGACACACTGCTCTGTTTTCTGACATACTGCACTTTTTTGATAGTTTCAAAATATGTCCTGTGAGTCTCTCCATGTTCTATTCTCAAATAACTGCTGTGTTCTGTTTCTTTTAGTCATACAGGAGCAATATTGTTTAGTACATAGAATATAGGACATAGCACCTAGCATAGTACAGTATTGCACAGTGCATGCAGTTTGCTATTAGTTAGAACCAGTTTCTGACTGCAGGTCCCACACCTGTCAGTTATGGGAACCTACGCCACCTACCTAAACATTTTAGTTTTTTTCCTTCATTTTCTTTTCTCTTCTCTTTCTTTTTTTAAAAAGTAAATCTATCTATCTATTTATTTATTTATTTATTTTTGGCTGTGTTGGGTCTTTGTTGCTGCGCACGGGCTTTCTCTAGCTGTGGCGAGCGGGGCCTGCTCTTTGTTGCGGTGCGCGGGCTTCTCGTTGGAGTGGCTTCTCTTTGTTGCAGAGCATGGGCCCTAGGTGCACGGGCTTCAGTAGCTGTGGCCTACAGGCTCAATAGTTGTGGCTCGAGGGCTCTAGAGCGCAGGCTCAGTACTTGTGGTGCACAGGCTTAGTTGCTCCGTGGCATGTGGGATCTTCCCAGACCAGAGCTTGAACCCATGTCCCCTGCACTGGCAGGCAGATTCTTAACCACTGTGCCACCACGGAAGTCCCTCTTTCTTTCTTTTTTTAACAGTCATTATTTTCTCTTATTTACCTTTGGTTGTTTGAATTTTGTGTATCCTGTTTTATCTTCAGGATTTTTAAAAAACTATCTTAATTTTTACTATTATTATAACTATTACTAATGATATTCTAATTGTTTTTAAATAATATTTGTTCTATCAGAGGGTAACAATAAAAATGTTTGCTCATATTTTGAATTCTTTCTTTAGAATAACCCAAGAGAGAAAATTACTAAGCCAAACGTTTTGAGTATATCTATATGTATTTCTATCTATCAATCTCCTATCTATCTATCTATCTACCTATCTACCTAATTTGTTTTGTTTTCCTGGCTGTACCAAACTAACTATTGGGGTGCTTGCTATTATAAAATTATTCTAGTTCTGTGAAAAATGCCATTAGTGATTTGATAGGGATTGCATTGAATCTGTAGATTGTGTTGGGGAATCAATTTTGACAATATTGATTCTTCTTATCCAAGAACACGGTATATCTTTCCATCTGTTTGTATGGTCTTCAGTTTCTTTCATCAGCATATTATATTTTTCAGAGTACAGGACTTTTGCCTCCTTTGGTAGGTTTATTCAAGGACCTACTGTATAGCACAGGGAACTTTATCCAAGGTCTTGTAATAACCTATAATGGAAAAGAATCTGAAGAAGAATAGATATAGAATCACTTTGCTGTATACCTGAAACTAACACAACATTGTAAATTAACTGTACTTCAACAAATAAACAAATTAAATTATTCTAAAAATATCCAGGTAGAAAACTCATCTGTAATTGAGTAGATGAACGAATTAAAAACAAACATTTATTGGGTACCTATCTATTCCTGTCCTTTTTTAGGAATGTAAATGTGCTTTAAATCTAATTTTTAAGGGTTTATGTGAGGTCTAAAGGATATAATTAAATCAATCTGGGCGAGAAACATGGTGGTTCCTTTATATTTGATGGTAATTATCAGTCTCTAATTAAAAGAAAAGATGAATATTTGAAAGTAAAACAGTCAATTGACAGTGGATTTTTTAAAGGAGGCTAAAGTGATGTGGACTTCTCTAGAAATTGGTGGATTTTTCCCCTTTATGCTTTTTCTTTAATGGAGCATCATGTGTGAAGTCTGTATTTAAAAATTCTCCTGATTCCTCATTATTTGCTTGAGAAATCTGGAGGACTGCTCAAGGTAGCTTCCCTTCCTGTATGAAATACTGTCTTGAAAATATTTCTCTGGAGAATTTAAAAACAAGAAAAACCCAGATTCCACTCTTTTTAGACATATCCCGGTGCTCCTCATTTCACACATTTATACTCAAACATGTACAAAATCTTTTCTCCCACATTTTTCTTTCTGCCTGGAGAAGAGCTGTAAAGATATTAATTGTGCTTCAGTTATAAATGGATTGCCAAAAGGGATGGAACGGGTTGTGTATCTCATCAGCATGCCCTGTCTGGTATAAATAATGAGACGGGAACTTGGAAAATTGGAAATTTGTGATAAAAACGAGATGTGATATTATGAAGTCCCACCAGTTCCTTCTTCTGGGTACATTGATTTTTAAGGCATTCTGCGAGACTGCTAAATCAATGATAGTCTGTCACAAAATGTTGGTTAAAAGGGCTCTATTACAGGGGTCAACTACAAATTAGCCCAAAGGGTAAACACAAAGGTGGTATAAATGTTAAAGAGAAAAAAGCTGCAGGTGTTGTAAAATATAGTTGGAAAGGCATAGCTGTTGAAAAACATATACAGTAATTTCTCTTATTCCACCTAAGGTTATTAAATGTGGTAACTAGGAAGAAGTGAAAAGAGTGGAAATGTAACTGAATTGAACTTTATTTTATCATTTCAGTTATTTTTATCATTTCAGTTATTTTTAAAATGAACCTGGGATTTTCTTCGATGGGTCCCCACATTCTCTGTGTGTCTTTCAAATCTATGTTTTGCTTTTACTTTTTGTTAGAACCTAGTAAAGTTACTTTTCCCAGCATGGTATCATGATTAAAATTTAAACAAATCTAAGAAAATATTGATATTTCCAAATGTGTTATACAAATAAATTGATGCACAGTAAGTTGTTTTCTAAATAAATCCCAAATTTGGACAAGGTCTTACCTTAGTGTGATCAATATTTAGGAATGGAATAAAAAACCTCACACACCTCCGCACACACATATGCCATTCATTTCTGATGGCAAAGTCAATATATTTGTAAATCACAGAATACCCTTGAAGTTGAACTGCCTGCCCTGTCTCATATCAGGGAAGGTTTCATTGACACACCTCCAACTTGCCATCCATCTTTCCCAGCAGTAGGACTTGGAGTCAATCTCCTCTGTACACACACCTGGAACCTACCCTAAGTTACAGCCTATGCAAAGATGTTTCTTTCCATGCCTCTCCCTGGTTAGGCTGTGAATCCCCCAAAGTCCAGGAAGGAACCGTATTCATTTTTGATACCCCAGGGCCAAGCACAGTTTGATGATATACAGCAATCAATAAATATCTATAGAATGAGAAGAAGGGACTAAGAAAGGGAGAGTAAAGAGAAAGAAGGTTACAAAGACAATCTAAAGAACAGATGAGATAAAATACTAATTCACTTCTCCTGTTAAGCTACTTAAAAGTGTGGTCCATGTCAGATTCATCAGTACATCTTCAGGGCTAAAAGTGTAATCAGTCATAGTCTATCTATCTCATCCTCTCTTCCTCTTTGTGGCTTTCTATCCTCCCACTTTAAAAAAAAACCCTCAAGATGTTGGCAGATCCTTGATCATTTTTCGTAAATTTGGTGCCTAGCCTTTCATGTACTCTTTTGGCTTTGCCGAGATTTTAATTAAGGCAAGTAGACTTGCCAATATATTTTTTTCCCCAACTCTTTCCAAGCAAGCAGGTGCCAAGGTCTCACTATATTCTTCTAGTTTCTATGCTCTGCTTGTTTTATATGGCCACACTTAACTTCTTCCTATACAGCTGTAGAAGTCCCTTTCCTCTCCCACATCTCTTAGGATGAACTGGGGGAAAGAAAACAGATTCTTAACTGGCATCCAGGAATCCCTGTATCCAGGAATGAGCTAATAGTACCAGAGATGCAAAAGATGGGGTTGGGAATTGACATGGATCAACTTGGATTTTAAATCCAATGATTATTTTTCTTTGAGGTAAGGTACCTTTGCCAAGGCTAATTTTCCAATAACAACCCTCGTGTTTTTGATTATTTGTCAGGGTTATATATGTGTGAATTCCTTAGTTATATGGTTAGGTTTCAGACATATGACTATTTATGGTAAGATGCTGGAACTCCAGAGCTGAGCTCTTGGAGTTTGAGGGGAAAATGAAACAGAACAGTGTTTCTCCACTTATGGACTACATGTCTTAATACATTTATTTAGCTTCTTTGAGCCTGTTTTCCCATCTAAAAATGGAGATAACAGTTTCAGCTTTATAGATATATTTGGAGGATACAAATGAATAAGGAAAGATAAAGGACCTGGCATAGTATGTAGGACATAGTTGGAGACAATTAATGGTATCACTGTGTCTGTCCCAACCAGAATTTGGGATTAGGACCAAGTGATATCTCTCCCTTTCCATACTGAAAGTCTCTGCTTTTATGATAGGTAAAATTTAATTTAAAATACACTAATACCAAAGTACAAATGATGTATGCCTGCCTTTTTCTTTTTAGTAGAGTAGAAATGTTGTCTTTGGATCAGATAGAACTGGACTTGAATGCCAGCTTTTTAAATTATAACCTAGAACTTCGTTAATAAAAGACGGTGGTAAACAACAAACATTTATTTCTCACCATTCTGGAGGCCTGGAAGTCAAATATCAAGGTGTCGGCAGATCTGGCGTCTGGTGAGAACCTGCTTCCTGGTTTGCAGATACCCATCTTCTTACCATGTCCTCACATAGTAGAGAACAGAGAGAGAGAAGCAAGGTGTCTTTTTCCTCTTCTTCTAAGTGCACTAATCCCACTCTGAGGGTTTTATCCTCATGAACTAATTACCTCCCAAACGTTCTATCTCCTAATACTATCCCACTGAGGATTAGGAATTCAACATATGAATGAGGGAGGGCACAAAAAAGTAGTCCATAGCACCCTGTTTGTGAATTTTTATAAGGATTAAGGAGCTTCCCTATGTAATGTCAGTGGAACATCTAGCAAGGAGTGGCTCAGGTTCAAGAAATGTTATCTCCACTTATTTTCTCCAGTTTAAGTAGAATTTCCTTAAGCACATACTAGCAAAATGGGCAGAAAGTACTTATTCTTGTGGATCATAGGAAACTCCAGAGGGATTTACTCATCACAGAGGAACGTCCACTAGACTTCAAGCTCTATCATCAGGAAGGAGAGTCCAGCTCTTCTCCACCCTCCATCACCAACCCATCCCTGGCCATTGCTACCACCCTTTACTGTCAAAGGATTTTGTTGATGCATGCTCTCATGGGACCTCCTAGTCCAGTTCTCTGCTAGACCTGTGCTTGCCCTGGGTGGAAGGTAGCCTTGTGACTATTTATCCACTCCATGATAAGCTTGGCTTTGATACCTAATTTTCAGACTTGGGCTCTTACTGATCAGCCGTTATGGATGTGACTGCAGCCATCCTTGGTACAGGTGAAACCTAGACAGGCTCCAACCTATCACCTGTGGAACCTACCATCTTTATCGTCCTTTCTAGTCCCTGGGAGGGTCTTTACTCCTGGTAAAAACACTTTCCACCCTCTAAACACCTCCCCACCCAATAATGTCTTCAGTCCATCATTTGTTCTATAGGAAATTTTCACAACCTTTTATAAGGGTTTGATATCATACTAGCTTTTGTTTACAGCCACAAAAGTGGGCTTCTCTTGAGGAAGACAAGATCATGACTACCCTCAAGAGGAATAAAAATCTCTACTGTTTCTTCACTAACAAGCTAACATATGAAAATGAGACAAAAACATAGAAATAACACCTATTTAAAATATCAGTGGATCAATCTGCTGTATTAATTTCTGAATATGTGTTCCTAAAGAAAATAACCATTCATTCATTTATTCAGTTATTCACTTAGTACATATTTATATGCAAGGCACTTTCTGAGATGCTAGAGAGAAAGATAAGGACATTGAGCCATGTTTTCTGCACTCAAATATGTAAAGTTCAGAAGCATATGGTGCTTGTGTAGTAGTTACAAGGGCCAGTTTGGAAACTTCTGGTTTTGAATATAGGATTTATCCTTTTCTGTTTGAAAGGAGATAATCATCACAAATGCTCAAAGCCTTGTTGCAAACGTTAAATAAATAAATATTTTATACCAGGTGTTCTTAGCATTTGTACAACTAGGACAGTGTGGAGCTATGTTTATGATGTGATAAAGGGATGAAGCCACATTAGAGAGTGAGTTAATTCTGGAGAAGAAGATTAGAGGGGAAAGTTGAGCAAATAAGAAAGAGTATTGTTTTCAAGAAGCTTTCAGTCTGAAAAGGAAAAATCTGTATGCAGTGCAATTTATATATAAAAGTAAAAGGTGCCCTGAGAGACAGTCAGATAAAGTATTTTTAGAGTTCAGAAGAGGGAACTATTCAGCTTAGGAATCAACTAAATCTTGAATCTGTGTCTGAACGACTTAGGTGGATGTATTAGGGATAGGAATGTACTTGCTTGATCAAGTCTGTCAAAAAGTGTAAAAAGAAAAGTTGGGTAAATTAGAGAACTCTGGGTGATTGGTGTAAAAAAGCTGTCCAAAACTCATTTCTAACTTCGTATTTTCCTAAGAAAAGCTCCAATCTGATTAACCTCTTTCATGGGGGTTCTTCCTGATTTGCAACCCCATGTCTGAACATTGACTCAAGATCATCCTTTTTCTTAAATCTAATCTTAAATCAATGTCCCCTCCTCCCAGAAACCTTGCTGTTGCTGTTTGGCTGCCCTGTGTTATCCAGGTCCTTTCTTTGACCTACAGCACTTTATCACATCATTTTTGTTCGTTATTTAATTTTCTGCCTTTCCACTAGTCCGCCCTTCAAGAAAGCAAGAATCTTCTGTCAAGTTTCTTAGGTGCCTAAAAGAAGGCGTGACACATCACAGGAGCTGAATAAAAATGTATTGCAATAATAAAGGGCCCAAATAGGAGATCAGCCCAAGCTAATTCACCTCCATTTTAGCTGGCGGCACATGTAGGATGGCATATTTTGGATGAATTCGTGAATACTTATTTTTTTTAATCTCTGTGAAACTATAGCACTGTAATAATTGCCCAATTAAGCCTGTTTTGTCTAGGACTTTCCCTTCCCAAAAGCACAACAGCTCAGTGGCTTTTCATGTTGCCAGGTTTGCAATTTGATAGGAGAGTTACTCATTTTGTATTTCACATTTAGGGGGGAAAAGGTAACTATGTGATGTGATAGATGTCAATGAACTTGACTGTGGTAATCATTTCACAACGTATACATATATCAAATCATCACGTTGTACACCACTTTAAATATATTGCAATTTTTTTTTGTCAATTATACCTCAATAAAGCTGGGGGGAAGAAGAAAGAAAGAAAGGGAGGCAGGGCAGCCACGACCACACTACTGAAATTTTTAAAAGTCCTGTCTTTTAACTAGAAAATTAAGCTTATTCTAAAAGAATAAAAATGAACAGCCACTGCAATGGTTATATTTTTTCTCACGCATCTTGGCCCCAAATTCTCACTTCATCAAATGTAAATAAAGTAGTAGCATGCCCTGGAGAGCCCAGGGATGTGGCTTTATACAATGTCCCATCACCCAGGGAGTGCTGATTGTGTGGTACCTTTATGGAGCCTTAGAATAACAACATCAAGTGGGTGATATCATTCCCATTTCTTAGGTTGAGAAACTGAGCCTTAAAGATGTAAAAAAAAAAAAAAAAAAATGCCCTTGCTGTGTGAGAGTGGCAAGTCATTGATGTAGAATATGATCTGTCTTATAATAAGATGATGTGAACAAAATCTTCTGCCGTTATAACTGTGGCATATAGGTGTTTTCCACTGCATCATGTCTTCTAGAAATAAACTTAAAGATTGGCACAGTTTCCTGTAATAAAGTGAAATGATGTGAAAGCACTGCTAAAATAAACTTCAAACACTGTTGGGACAGAAACTCGGACTTTGTTGCACATTCTTGTACCCTCCCCATCTAACTCTGAGCCCCGCACACAGCATGTAATATGCAAATAGGCTTTGTGCGAATGAATGAATGAATTCAGATAATAAAACAGAACAAACAAAGCTTCCACCTACTGCAATCCTGACACACTGTAGAAGATGCCTGCAGTGCCACTGGTAGGATAATTGTACAAGGTCAGGATGGAAATAGCTGTCAGTCTAAAGCATAAATGATGCTAGTTTACTTCTTAAGCATTTATAGGATTTTGTTCCATAGGTACTGGAACAGCAAAGAAAAGAACAGGCCGTCTAAGAAAAGAAAATATACTTTTTTTCCCCTGTTGTATTATAAAAGAGTCATTCCGATTCTGAAAGTGTTTATTTATGCACATGAAACTGTAAAACAGACAGCTTATTAGTTTTCACAACCAGGCCTCCAATTGTCCTCATGATAGGTTTGCAAAAGCAGTGGGTAGGCCACCATCCTGGCGTTGTTTGGCCGGAATATAGAAGGCATTTCTCTCCTGTGCGTAGTAAACATGGCTGAGATTTTACAGTTACATATTTTCATACAATATTTTTCATTTCTCTCACCCGATGCACATTACAGATGTTTGCTGAAATGATGCATGGGTGAATAGAAGACATCTGTGTGCTCCAGTGCGTTTTCTGAAGTGTTTAATTATTCCAGAAACTTTCAGGCTCATTTTAAAAACACAATGTTAAGTGTGTATGGAGGTTTCATTAAGCTACAAAACTGTTTATACCTCGAAATGCTCCAGAATATAATATGGAAACTGAATTTTATTTCCCCAGTTTACGTCTCAAAACAGAGCCAGAGAAATGACAGGATACATTTTGGTGCTGTCCATCCACCCGACTGCAGTTAAAAATCTGTCCCTGTTCCCATAATAAATTCAATTTGGAGCCTGTAGAATTTGGCAGCAACATTTCACTACAGGCTGAGAGCTGGCACAGGAGGAGAACACCCGACGAGCAATGGCTAGGCCTTTGCAAAAGAAGATGGCGTGGGACATGGTTGTTTAGGATTGCATTGTGTGGTATGTGTCTTCAAAGAGAGGTTTCTGAAGTGAAACGGCAAGCGGAGGCCACCTCGGCATCCTGTTCAATTGCAGGATTGATCACCAACGAAAGAGAAAGGTTAAATCTTCTATTATCACCCTGACATAACTTTCTAGTTAAACAACAGTGGTTCAGAGCACAAGTTCCTAGAAGGAAGTGGAAACCTGTCTTCTTGCTTATAGGTGAACGAAACACAAACAGATGGTACAGTTCACTATTTACTTCCCGCAGAACTTGGTTGGGAAGAATTCTTCATACACAGGGTTACAAAAAACAAAAAAACAAGCTGTAATTTTTACTGATCTGTGTTTACTCCTCCTCTTCCTCCAAAGACACCATACAGCATCCCTTGGCGATTTGGGTGTTTGGCGTATGTCTTCTATAATCAAACAGCAAAATGAGAAAATAAATACTGGTAGGATTTAGGCCATCTTTCCCACTGGGGGAGTTTGCTTGAGGCCCTACAGGAGAAATGAATGTTGAAACCTGTGTTATCAGTCACAGAGATGTGAAGAAAAATGCATTGGCTGCCTGCATATATTTCTCAGATTTTTTTCTTTACATCTTTATTGGAGTATAATTGCTTTACAATGGTGTGTTAGTTTCTGCTTTATAACAAAGTGAATCAGTTATACATATACATATGTTCCTATATCTCTTCCCTCTTGCGTCTCGCTCCCTCCCACCTTCCCTATCCCACAGCTCTATGTGATCACAAAGCACCGAGCTGATCTCCCTGTGCTATGCGGACGGTTCCCACTAGCTATCTATTTTACGTTTGGTACTGTATATATGTCCATGCCACTGTCTCACTTTGTCACAGCTTACCCTTCCCCCTCCCCGTATCCTCAAGTCCATTCTCTAGTAGGTCTGTGTCTTTATTCTCATCTTACCCCTAGATTCTTCATGACATTTTTTTTCTTAAATTCCATATATATGTATGAGCATACGGTATTTGTCCTTCTCTTTCTAACTTACTTCACTCTGTATGACAGACTCTAGGTCCATCCACCTCATTACAAATAGCTCAATTTCGTTCCTTTTTATGGCTGAGTAATATTCCATTGTACATATGTGCCACATCTTCTTTATCCATTCATCCGATGATGGACACTTAGGTTGTTTCCATCTCCGGGCTATTGTAAATAGAGCTGCGATGAACATTTTGGTACATGACTTTTTTTGAATTATGGTTTTCTCAGGGTATATGCCCAGTAGTGGGATTGCTGGGTCATATGGTAGTTCTATTTGTAGTTTTTTAAGGAACCTCCATACTGTTCTCCATAGTGGCTGTACCAATTCACATTCCCACCAGCAGTGCAAGAGTGTTCCCTTTTCTCCACACCCTCTGCAGCATTTATTGTTTCTAGGTTTTTTGATGATGGCCATTCTGACTGGTGTGAAATTATCTCATTGTAGTTTAGATTTGCATTTCTCTAGTGATTAATGATGTTGAGCATTCTTTCATGTGTTTGTTGGCAGTCTGTATATCTTCTTTGGAGAAATGTCTATTTAGGTCTTCTGCTCATTTTTGGATTGGGTTGTTTGTTTTTTTTGTTATTGAGCTGCATGAGCTGCTTGTAAATTTTGGAGATTAATCCTTTGTCAGTTGCTTCATTTGCAAATATTTTCTCCCATTCTGAGGGTTGTCTTTTCATCTCGTTTATGGTTCCTTTGCTGTGCAAAAACTTTGAAGTTTCATTAGGTCCCATTTGTTTATTTTTGTTTTTATTTCCATTTCTCTAGGAGGTGGGTCAAAAAGGATCTTGCTGTGATTTATGTCATAGAGTGTTCTGCCTATGTTTTCCTCTAAGAGTTTGAGAGTGTCTGGCCTTACATTTAGGTCTTTAATCCATTTTGAGCTTATTTTTGTGTATGGTGTTAGGGAGTGATCTAATCTCATACTTTTACATGTAGCTGTCCAGTTTTCCCAGCACCACTTATTGAAGAGGCTGTCCTTTCTCCACTGTACATTCCTGCCTCCTTTATCAAAGATAAGGTGACCGTATGTGCGTGGGTTTATCTCTGGCCTTTCTATCCTGTTCCAGTGATCTATCTTTCTGTTTTTGTGCCAGTACCATACTGTCTTGATTACTGTAGCTTTGTAGTATAGTCTGAAGTCAGGCAGCCTGATAACTCAAGCTCCGTTTTTCGTTCTCAAGATTGCTTTGGCTATTCGGGGTCTTTTGTGTTTCCATACAAATTACAAAATTTTTTCTTCTAGTTCTGTGAAAAATGCCGGTGGTAGTTTGATAGGGATTGCATTGAATCTGTAGATTGCTTTGGGTAGTAGAGTCATTTTCACAATGTTGATTCTTCCAATCCAAGAATATGGTATATCTCTCCATCTATTTGTATCTTCTTTAATTTCTTTCATCAGTGTCTTATAATTTTCTGCATACAGTTCTTTTGTCTCCTTAGGTAGGTTTATTCCTAGATATTTTATTCTTTTAGTTGCAGTGGTAAATGGGAGTGTCTTCTTGATTTCACTTTTAGATTTTTCATCATTAGTGTATAGGAATGCAAGAGATTTCTGTGCATTAATTTTGTATCCTGCTACTTTACCGAATTCATTGATTAGCTCTAGTAGTTTTCTGGTAGCATGTTTACGATTCTCTATGTATAGTATCATGTCATCTGCAAACAGTGACAGCTTTACTTCTTCTTTTCCAATTTGAATTCCTTTTATTTCCTTTTCTTCTCTGATTGCTGTGGCTAAAACTTCCAAAACTATGTTGAATAAGAGTGGTGAGAGTGGGCAACCTTGTCTTGTTCCTGATCTTAGTGGAAATGCTTTCAGGTTTTCACCATTGAGGACGATGTTGGCTGTGGGTTTGTCATATATGGCCTTTATTATGTTGAGGAAAGTTCGCACTGTGCCTACTTTCTGGAGGGTTTTTTTTATCATAAATGGGTGTTGAATTTTGTCAAAAGCTTTCTCTGCATCTATTGAGATGACCATATGGTTTTTCTCCTTCAATTTGTTAATATGGTGTATCACATTGATTGATTTGCGTATATTGAAGAATCCTGCCCACTTGATCATGGTGTATGATCCTCTAATGTGCTGTTGGATTCTGTTTGCTAGTATTTTGTTGAGGATTTTTGCATCTATGTTCATCAGTGATATTGGCCTGTAGTTTTCTTTCTTTGTGACATCTTTGTCTGGTTTTGGTATCAGGGTGATGGTGGCCTCGTAAATGAGTTAGGGATTGTTCCTCCCTCTGCTATGTTTTCGAAGAGTTTGAGAAGGATAGGTGTTAGCTCTTCTCTAAATGTTTGATAGAATTCTCCTGTGAAGCCGTCTGGTCCTGGGCTTTTGTTTGTTGGAAGACTTTTAATCACAGTTTCAATTTCAGTGCTTGTGATTGGTCTGTTCATATTTTCTATTTCTTCCTGATTCAGTCTTGGCAGGTTGTGCATTTCTAAGAATTTGTCCATTTCTTCTAGGTTGTCCATTTTATTGGCATATAGTTGCTTGTAGTAATCTCTCATCATCTTTTGTATTTCTGCTGGGTGAGTTGTTACTTCTCCTTTTTCATTTCTAATTCTATTGATTTGAGTCTTCTCCCTTTTTTTCTTGATGAGTCTGGCTAATGGTTTATCAATTTTGTTTATCTTCTCAAAGAACCAGCTTTTAGTTTTGTTGATCTTTGCTGTCGTTTCCTTCATTTCTTTTTCATTTATTTCTGATCTGATTTTTAAGATTTATTTCCTTTTGCTAATTTTGGGGTTTTTTGGTTCTTCTGTCTCTAAATGCTTTAGGTGCAAGGTTAGGTTGTTTATTCGAGATGTTTCCTGTTTCTTAAGGTAGGATTTTATTGCTATAAACTTCCCTCTTAGAACTGCTTTTGTTGCATCCCATAGGTTTTGGGTCGTCGTGTCTCCATTGTCATTTGTTTCTAGGTATTTTTTTATTTCCTCTTTGATTTCTTCAGTCATCACTTCGTTATTAAGTAGTGTATTGTTTAGCCTCCATATGTTGTATTTTTTGTAGCTCTTTTCCTGTAATTCATATGTAGTTTCATAGCATTGTGGTTGGAAAAGATACTTGATACAATTTAAATTTTCTTAAATATACCAAGGCTTGATTTGTGACCCAAGATACGATCCTGGAAAGTGTTCCATGAGCACTTGAGAAAAATGTGTATTCTGTTGTTTTTGGATGGAATGTCCTATAAATATCAAGTAAGTCCATCTTGTTTAATGTATCATTTAAAGCTTGTGGAGATACACCAGAAATACATCTACGCGTGGAACAACTCCTACGGAGCACCTACTGAACGCTGGCAGAAGACCTCAGACCTCCCAAAAGGCAAGGAACCCCCCACGTACCTGGTTAGGGCAAAAGAAAAAACTAAACAGAGACAAAAGGATAGGGACGGGTCCTGCACCAGCGGGAGAGAGCTGTGAAGGAGGAAAAGTGTCCACACACTAGAAAGCCCCTTCGCGGGTGGAGACTTCGGGAGGCGGAGTGGGGGAGCTTGGGAGCCGCGGAGGAGAGCACAGCAACAGGGGTGCGGAGGGCAAAGCGGACAGATTCCAGCGCAGAGGATCAGGCCGACCAGAACTCACCAGCCGAGAGGCTTTTCTGCTCGCCCGCCGGGGCGGGCGGGACTGGGAGCTGAGGCTCCGGCTTTTGTCGGAGCGCCGGGAGAGGACTGAGGTTGGCGGCGTGAACACAGCCTGCAGGGCGATAGTGCACCGCGGCTAGCCGGGAGAGAGTCCGGGGAAAAGTCTGGACCTGCCGAAGAGGCAAGAGACTTTTACGTCCCTCTTTGTTTCCTGGTGCACGAGGAGAGGGGATTAAGAACACTGCTTGAGAGAGGTCCAGGGACGGGCGCGAGCCGCGGCTAAAAGTGCGGAGCCCAGAGGCAGACATGAGACGCTAAGGCCGCTGCTGCCGCCACCAGGAGGCCTGTGTGCGAACACAGGTCACTAGCCACACGCCCTTCCGGGGAGCCTGTGCAGCCCGCCACTGCCAGGGTCCCGGGATCCAGGGACAACTCGCCCGGGAGATCGCACGGCGCGCCTCAGGCTGCAACGTCACGCCGGCCTCTGCCGCTGCAGGCCCGCCCCACACTCCGTGACCCTCCCTACCCCCCGGCCTGAGTGAGCCAGAGCCTCCGAATCAGCGGCTCCTTTAACCCCGTCCTGTCTGAGCAAAGAACAGACGCCCTCCGGTGACCTACACGCACAGGCGGGGCCAAATCCAAAGCTGAGCCCCTGGGAGCTGTGAGAACAAAGAAGAGAAAGGGAAATCTCTCCCAGCAGCCTCAGAAGCAGCGGATTAAAGCTCCACAATCAACTTGATATACCCTGCATCTGTGGAATACCTGAATAGTCAACGAATCATCCCAAATTAAGGAGCCCTGTGGATGAAAGGCTCTTGGTGCTGCAGCCAGGAGTCAGTGCTGTGCCTCTGAGGTGGGAGAGCCAACTTCAGGACACTGGTCCACAAGAGGCCTCCCAGCTGCACATAATATCAAACAGCAAAAATCTCCGAGAGATCTCCATCTCAACGCCAGCACCCAGCTTCACTCAACGACCAGCAAGCTACAGTGCTGGACATCCTATGCCAAACAACTAGCAAGACAGGAACACAACCCCACCCATTAGCAGAGAGGCTGCCCAAAATCATAATAAGTCTACAGACACCCCAAAACACACCACCAGACGTGGACCTACCCACCAGAAAGACAAGATCCAGCCTCATCCACCAGAACACAGGCACTAGTACCCTCCACCAGGAAGCCTACACAACCCACTAAACCAACCTTAGCCACTGGGGACAGACACAAAAAACAACAGGAACTACGAACCTTCAGCCTGCAAAAAAGGAGACCACAAACACAGTAAGATAAGCAAAATGAAAAGACAGAAAAACACACAGCAGATGAAGGAGCAAGATAAAAACCCACCAGACCTAACAAATGAAGAGGAAATAGGCAGTCTACCGGAAAAAGAATTCAGAATAATGATAGTAAGGTTGATCCGAAATCTTGGAGATAGAATGGACAATAGAATGGACAAAATGCAAGAATCAGTTAACAAGGACCTAGAAGAACTAAAGATGAAACAAGCAACGATGAACAACACAATAAATGAAATTAAAAGTACTCTAGATGGGATCAATAGCAGAATAACTGAGGCAGAAGAACGGATAAGTGACCTGGAAGATAAAATAGTGGAAATAACTACTGCAGAGCAGAATAAAGAAAAAAGAATGAAAAGAACTGAGGACAGTCTCAGAGACCTCTGGGACAACATTAAACGCTCCAACATTCGAATTATAGGGGTTCCAGAAGAAGAAGAGAAAAAGAAAGGGACTGAGAAAATATTTGAAGAGATTATAGTTGAACACTTCCCTAATATGGGAAAGGAAATAGTTAATCAAGTCCAGGAAGCACAGAGAGTCCCATACAGGATAAATCCAAGGAGAAATACGCCAAGACACATATTAATCAAACTGTCAAAAATTAAATACAAAGAAAACATATTAAAAGCAGCAAGGGAAAAACAACAAATAACACACAAGGGAATCCCCATAAGGTTAACAGCTGATCTTTCAGCAGAAACTCTGCAAGCCAGAAGGGAGTGGCAGGACATATTGAAAGTGTTGAAGGAGAAAAACCTGCAACCAAGATTACTCTACCCAGCAAGGATCTCATTCAGATTTGATGGAGAAATTAAAACCTTTACAGACAAGCAAAAGCTGAGAGAGTTCAGCACCACCAAACCAGCTCTACAACAACTGCTAAAGGAACTTCTCTAGGCAAGAAACACAAAAGAAGGAAAAGACCTACAATAACAAACCCCAAACAATTAAGAAAATGGGAAAGGGAACACACATATCGATAATTACCTTAAATGTAAATGGACTAAATGCTCCCACCAAAAGACACAGATTGGCTGAATGGATACAAAAACAAGACCCATATATTTGCTGTCTACAAGAGACCCACTTCAGACCTAGAGACACATACAGACTGAAAGTAAGGGGATGGAAAAAGGTATTTCATGCAAATGGAAACCAAAAGAAAGCTGGAGTAGCAATTCTCATATAAGTTATATATATATATATATATATATATATATATATATATATATATGTAGTTTGCTTGAGTGCAGTGTTTTTTGTTTTCTGTACTGAATTCATTAGCATGGGTCGGTATAAAATTTAGCATAGGTCAATATGTAATTTGTAAACTAATAAGGTCTTAAAAGTGAGGAATTAAGTCTTTTAAATTTAATTATTTATTGTAAAGAGCAGAATAGCATACATAAACAGGTGCCTAAGGAAAACTTGTATTCTAATATGGAACTCTCATGAACACCTTTTTTTTTTTTTTCTTCTAATGGTATGATAGTAGGCCATTTGATTATTTTTATGGCTTTAACTTTACAACAATGAAATATTCGTAAATTTTAAAAAGTATTTTTCTTTATTTGATGCGGGTGGGATACTGGAGAAATGAAAGGTCAAACATCTATTGAGGAATCCATACTTGTCTATATATTGTGTACTTTTATTTCAAGAACTGATTTAAAATTCCTAAAAGGATGCTATAATAAGTTATTATGCCATTTTACAGACTGAATTAAGTGAATTTCAGGGAGGTATGAAACTTGCCTAAGGCTATCCAGCTACCAAGCGGTAGAAGTGAGAATTAAATCCAGGTATACCTATAAAAAAAAAATAAAAAAAAAAAAAAAAAAAAAAGAAGGCGAGGGCAGCACCAGGGTATGGGGTTGTTAGTTTTATAGGGGTGAGTAATTTCATACGCTGATGAGTGGGAGGAGTATTCCAGCTATTTTGGGGAAGGGGTGGGGATTTCTAGGAATTGAGCCACCGCCCACTTTTTGACCTTTATGGTCATCCTTGGAACTGTCGTGGCACCTGTGGGTGTGTCGCTTAGCTTGCTGATGTGTTACAATGAGTGTATACTGAGGCTCAAGGTCTAGTGGAAGTAGACTCGTCCGCCATCTTGGACCTATTTTGTTCTAATCAGTTTATGTTGTGTCCTCGGGCTATGTAATTCTTTTAAAGGTTGTGCCCTGCCCCCTTTCCTCCTGTTTCATATTGAATATATAATATTTACCAGAGTATGTTTTAATAATTAATACATGATATATTGTATAATTAATTTATATATCATATATATAATGATATCTATAGGTATTTGTTCTAATAAGTCATTAAAAATAAATGAATAAAAAAAATAAAAATAAAAATGTAAAAAAAAAAAAAATAAAGCTTGTGTTTCCTTATTTATTTTCATTTTGGATGATCTGTCCATTGGTGAAAGTGGGGTGTTTAAGTCCCCTACTATGAATGTGTTACTGTCGATTTCCCCTTTTATGGCTGTTAGTATTTGCCTTATGTATTGAGGTGCTCCTATGTGGGGTTCATAAATATTTACAATTGTTATATCTTCTTCTTGGATCGATCCCTTGATCATTATGTAGTGTCCTTCTTTGTCTCTTCTAATAGTCTTTATTTTAAAGTCTATTTCATCTGATATGAGAATTGCTACTGCAGCTTTTTTTGGTTTCCATTTGCATGGAATATCTTTTTCCATCCCCTCACTTTTAGTCTGTATGTGTCTCTAGGTCTGAAGTGTGTCTCTTTTAGACAGCATATATGTGGGTTTTGTTTTTGTATCCATTCAGCCAGTCTGTGTCTTTTGGTGGGAGCGTTTAATCCATTTACATTGAAGGTAATTATCGATATGTATGTTCCTATTCCCATTTTCTTAATTGTTTTGGGTTTGTTATTGTAGGTCTTTTCCTTCTCTTGTGTTTCTTGCCTAGAGAAGACCCTTTAGCATTTGTTGTAAAGCTGATTTGGTGGTGCTGAACTCTCTCAGCTTTTGTTTGTCTGTAAAGGTTTTAATTTCTCCATCAAATCTGAATGAGATCCTTGCTGGGTAGAGTAATCTTGGTTGTAGGATTTTCTCCTTCATCACTTTAAGTATGTCCTGCCAGTCCCTTCTGCTTGCAGAGATTCTGCTGAAAGATCAGCTGTTAACCTTATGGGGATTCCCTTGTGTGTTATTTGTTGTTTTTCCCTTGCTGCTTTTAATATGTTTTCTTTGTATTTAATTTTTGACAGCTTGACTAATATGTGTCTTGGCGTGTTTCTCCTTGGATTTATCCTGTATGGGACTCTCTGTGTTTCCTGGACTTGATTAACTCTTTCCTTTCCCATATTAGGGAAGTTTTCAACTATAATCTCTTCAAATATTTTCTCAGTCCCTTTCTTCTTCTCTTCTTCTTCTGGAACCCCTATAATGTGAATGTTGGTGTGTTTAATGTTGTCCCAGAGGTCTCTGAGACTGTCCTCAGTTCTTTTCATTCTTTTTTCTTTATTCTGCTCTGCAGTAGTTATTTCCACTATTTTACCTTCCAGGTCACTTATCCGTTGTTCTGCCTCAGTTATTCTGCTATTGATCCGTTCTAGAGTATTTTTAATTTCATTTATTGTGTTGTTCATCGTTGCTTGTTTCATCTTTAGTTCTTCTAGGTCCTTGTTAAATGTTCCTTGCATTTTCTCTATTCTATTTCCAAGATTTTGGATCATCTTTACTATCATTATTCTGAATTCTTTTTCAGGTAGACTGCCTATTTCCTCTTCATTTGTTAGGTCTGGTGGGTTTTTTTCTTGCTCCTTCATCTGCTGTGTGTTTTTCTGTCTTCTCATTTTGCTTATCTTACTGTGTTTGGGGTCTCCTTTTTGTAGGCTGCAGGTTCGTAGTTCCTGTTGTTTTTGGTGTCTGTCCCCAGTGGCTAAAGTTGGTTTAGTGGGTTGTGTAGGCTTCCTGGTGGAGGGGACTAGTGCCTGTGTTCTGGTGGATGAGGCTGGATCTTGTCTTTCTGGTGGGCAGGTCCACGTCTGGTGGTGTGTTTTGGGGTGTCTGTGGACTTATTATGATTTTAGGCAGCCTCTCTGCTAATGGCTGGGGTTGTGTTCCTGTCTTGCTAGTTGTTTGGCATAGGGTGTCCAGCACTGTAGCTTGCTGGTCGTTGAGTAGAGCTGGGTCTTGGCGTTGAGATGGAGATCTCTGGGAGATTTTCACTGGTTGATATTACGTGGAGCTGGGAGGTCTCTTGTGGACCAGTGTCCTGAAGTTGGCTCTCCCACCTCAGAGGCACAGCACTGACTCCTGGCTGCAGCACTAAGAGCCTTTCATCCACACGGCTCAGAATAAAAGGGAGAAAAAGTAGAAAGAAAGAAAGAGGATAAAAGAAAATGAAATAAAGTAAGGTAAAATAAAATAGTTATTAAAATAAAAAAATAATTATTAAGAAAAAAAAGCAAATGGACTCATAGAACCCTAGGACAAATGGTGAAAGCAAAGCTATACAGACAAAAATCTCACACAGAAGCATACACATACACACAAAAAGAGGAAAAGGGGATAAAATAATGTATCTTGCTCTTAAAGTACCTCCTCAGTTTGGGATGATTCGTTGTCTATTCAGGTATTCCACAGATGCAGGGTACATCAAGTTGATTGTGGAGATTTATTCCGCTGCTCTTGAGGCTGCTGGGCGAGATTTCCCTTTCTTTTCTTTGTTCGCACAGCTCCCAGGGTTCAGCTTTGGATTTGGCCCCGCCTCTGCGTGTAGGTCGCTGGAGGGCGTCTGTTCTTCTCTCAGACAGGACGGGGTCAAAGGAGCAGCTGATTGGGTGGCTCTGGCTCACTCAGGCCGTGGGGGGGGCGGGGCAGAGGGAGGGGCACGGAGTTCGGGGCGAGCCTGCGGCGGCAGAGGCCGGCGTGACGTTGCAGCAGCCTGAGGCGCGCCGTGCGTTCTCCCGGGGAAGTTGTCCCTGGATCCCGGGACCGTGGCAGTGGCTGGCTGCACAGGCTCCCCGGAAGGGAGGTGTGGAGAGTGACCTGTGCTCGCACACAGACTTGTTGGTGGCGGCAGCAGCAGCCTTAGCGTCTCATGCCCGTCTCTGGGCTCCGCGCTGTTAGCCGCGGCTCGCGCCCGTCTCTGGAGCTCCTTTAAGCAGCGCTCTTAATCCGCTCTCCTCGCGCACCAGGAAACAGAGGGAGTTTTCCCTTACTCCCTTCCGGCTAGCCGTGGTGCACTAACCATTTCAGGCTGTGTTCTCGCCGCCAGTCGTCTTCCTGCGCTCCAACCGACGCCCAAGCCTCAGCTCCCAGCCCCGCCCTCCCCGGCGGGTGAGCAGATAAGCCTCTTGGCCTGGTGAGTGCTGGTCGGCACCGCTCCTCTGTGCGGGAATCTCCTCGCTTTGCCCTCCGCACCCCTGTTGCTGTGCTCTCCTCCGCGGCTCTGAAGCTCCCCCGCTCCGCCACCCGCAGTCTCCGCCCGCAGCCTCCGTCCGCAAAGGGGCTTCTGGTGTGTGGAATCCTTTCCTCCTTCACGGCTCCGTCCCACTGTTGCAGGTCCCATCCCTATTCTTTTGTCTCTGTTTTTTCTTTTACCCTACCCAGCTACGTGGGGAATTTCTTGGCTTTTGGGAGGTCTGAGGTCTTCTGCCGGCGTTCAGTGGGTGTTCTGTAGGTGTTGTTCCACGTGTAGATGTATTTCTGATGTATCTGTGGGGAGGAAGGTGATCTCCGCGTCTTACTCTTCCGCCATCTTCCCCTCTCTCCCCTCAGATTTTTTCTTAAGCGCACTAGGTCTGTGCTGTGTTGTAATTGGGGGTGGGGTACGGGGTGCACAACAAACCAACCAAAAAAACCTCTAAAAGTGCATGCCAGTCATGTACAGAATAACCCCAGAGCATGGTTTGATAAAACTAAAAAAAAAAAAAAAAATGGATTTCGCATGACACGTTTAAAACTTCCATGGCCGGATGCTTCAGCTTCTAGTCAGTGAACAAGTTATACAGGTATCATGAAATTATTGCCCTGCTATTCAACAACCAAAAAGGGTTGTCATTAGCAACACCTGTTCCCCATTACGTCTTGTATTGCCTACTACTCGGGGGAATTAATAAGGAGGATGAGGGAAGATGGGTTGAGGGTTTAGTTTTATTAAAATAATGAAGGCGTTTGCATCGGTTGCTATGACCTGTTAGGCCTCTGATCTTTGGAAAGTCTGAATGTTTAAGTAACATATTTTCAGATGATGATGCCAGACGCTCTTTCTGGGTATTGTACATACTGAACTTGGATCAGAGTAGCCAAAAGGCCAAATCAAAGTTGGAAGATGATATTAGGAGGGCCAGTAATGCATACCTTTCTGAATTTCAGCTATTGCAAAGGTTCTGCTGTTTTATTTTTTCACTTGCTATTGAAATGCTTATTCTCTGAAAATGTATTGCAAATGAGTCTTTGCAAATGGGGCTTGTGTTCTTCTTATCGTAAGAGTTTTAGCTTTTCCAATGCTCACATTTTCGCGCTGCACCAAACCTTTGTTTTTCTGCTCAGTGTGTCAGCACCAGCATTTTTTCTTTCTGAGTAATGTGCAGAATTGGTGTGCTGTCTTGCTCATAAAGAAGTAGAGCCTAGCTAACAGAGCTGCCCTACCCAAATCCCAACATCTTATTTTCCGTAAGACCTTTCATCTTAGTTTGTCAGCAAACTGGAACCTCTAACCTGACAGTGTAGACTTGTTGATGGTTAATTTTTCTTGTAGTGTTTGCTGTCATTATAGGGGGCAGATGTGTAGGTTCTGCTGCTAATGGGAGGGGACTTTCAGGTGTGGCAAGAGGCAAACGATACTGGAGCCCTCTGTTAATTAAAATCCAAGCAGCACTTTGGCAAATTGCACTTAACCAAGAAGCTAAATGCAGAAAAATGGGTTTATTAAAAGCAGAATTCACCTTGGAGTTGACATGCTCACACTTGACTTGATACTAGCAGGATGAATTGTGGTGACAGGGATCATTTTTATTGACAACAGCTGGAAATGCAACAGCTATATTATTATAATTAGGATCAGCATCAAGTTGGATTATAATAGGGGCTTTCTTGGAGAAATGGCACAGTGTCAAATTTATAGTCACTAGCTAAATGAGTCTCTTGTATCCTCGACAAAGGGACAAAAACAGTTCCAAATGAAAACACAAACAGAGAATCCTGTTGTTATATTTCCTGGGTATTACTCAGGGTCCTATTTATCGCACACCAACACTTGCCGCTTTGAAGAAACATTATCCCTCAAGGTTTACACTTTTCAATTTGCCTCTGTGGTCTGCATTCTGCATGCATTTCCATGGAGAAGCCTATACCGCAGCTTGACTAGAAATCTTTTCTGCTGTAAGATTAACCTCAAAGCATCCATTTTTCCCCCTCTGGGTAATCACTTGACAAATGCATCCACAAAACCTCTGCACACATTTATTCCAGTGTACAGGTACATCAACAGTCTTGAATCACTATTAGGAGAAATATCATCCTTGACGGAAAGTAGTGCTGCCTTTGCATTTCCAGGTGTCTGAAGTTGAAGGATGTGGATTTCCTGGGAAGCCAGACAACAGGCAGAAATATCCTGGAGGAGGATGTGGGTAAAAGCTTGTCTTAGCTTTGTTACAGTCCCCAGCCCAGTGGTTCTTCTTGGGAAGCGTGTGGGATTTGCATGGACGGGGAGATATGACACTCAAATATGGGAGATATTCAATCAAATAACATTGAGAAACTTGTATTGAGGATGTGTCCAGTGCCTGGTCTTGTGCTGGCTACATCAAAATACATTGTATTTTTGAACCCACAGCAATTTTATACCACAGAGCAAATTGACTGGATGAGAGAATGTGAGATTTGTGTGTGTGTGTGTGTGTGTGTGTGTGTGTGTGTATGTGTGTGTGTTTTCTAAGTCACTTTCTTATTAAAGACAAGAACATATTAATACATTTGAGAATAGCTTTTTGTGTTTCCTCTTCTAAATTTAAGGAAATGAGCTATTATTTTTTTCTTTTCCATTATGGTTTATCACAGGATATTGAATATAGTTCCCTGTGCTATACAGGAGGATTTTGTTTTTTATCCATTCTGTATATAATAGTTTGCGTCTGCTAATCCCAAACTCCCAATCCATGCTTTTCCCACCCTCCTCCCCCTTGACAACCACCAGTCTATTCTCTATGTCCCTGATTCTGTTTCTATTTCATAGATAGGTTCATTTGTGTCATATTTTAGTTTCCACGTATAAGTGGTATCATGTGGTATTTGTCTTTCTCTTTCTGACTTACCTGAGTTAGTATGATAATCTGTAGTTGCATCCGTGTTGCTACAAATGGCATTATTTCATTATTTGTTATGGCTGAGTAGTATTCCATTGTTATATATGTACCACATCTTCTTTATCCATTCCTCTGTTGATGGACATGTAGATTGTTTCCATGTCATGGTTATTGTGAATAGTGCTGCTATGAACATAGGGGTGCATGCCTCTTTTTGAATTACAGTTTTGTCTGGATATATGCCCAGGAGTGGGATTGCTGGATCATGTGGTGATTCTATTTTTAGTTTTCCGAGGAACCTCCATACTTTCTTCCACAGTGGCTGCACCAACTTAGGTTCCCACCAACAGTGTAGGAGGGTTCCCTTTTCTCCACATCCTCTCCAGCGGAAATAAGCTACTATTATAACGACTAGGCAGGACTACACTTAATTATAAATTACAACATCCACCACCACTTAAAATTGTAAAAGACTAGTTTATTATTCAATCTCTCATGTAGATACACATAATGTACATGTAATTACAGTGACAATAAGCTCTCAGAAATATTGAGTAAATAACTCTTCTATACTGTTTGCATAAATTATTATATTTAATTAACTCAATAAACCTAGGATATAACAATTACTGTCACCTCCCTTTTTTACAGATTAAGGAATCCAAACTTAGAAAAGTTTTGTTACTTGGCCAAGGACACAGAACTAGTAAAAGTTGAGGATGGAATATAAAACAGGTGTTCTGGTTAGAGACAGCTTGACTTCAAATTTATCTTCTCAGCCACTGCTCTCTACTTACTAGTATCTCATTTGATCCTCACATAAAACTTTGAGGTTTGAAGAATAAAAACTATTGTTTTTGTATGTGAAAAAACTGAATCACAGAGCAGAGCGTGTAAATGATGGAGAAAATGGTCCCCTACTCTTGCCTCAATGTTAGGTAATGTGATAGGAGTCCTCTCATAATAAGATAATATAAATTTATACTAACTAATGAAAATAGATGTAATCTTCATCAGTCTTGTAACAGTAAATTCTCAAGGAACTATCCCCAACTTCTTTTTTTAATTTTTATTTATTTATTTATGGCTGCATTGGGTCTTTGTTGCTGTGTGCGGGCTTTCATTGCGGTGGCTTCTCTTGTCACAGACCACAGGCCCTAGGCGCGTGGGCTTCAGTAGTTGTGGCTCACAGGCTCTAGAGCACAGGCTCAGTAGTTGTGGTGCATGGGCCTAGGTGCTCCGCGGCATGTGGGATCTTCCCGGACCAGGGCTCGAACCCGTGTCCCCTGCGTTGGCAGGCGGACTCCCAACCACTGTGCCACCAGGGAAGCCCCCCAACTTCTATTTAATAAGAAATAATCTCCATGACTGTTTATGCAGTAGGAGTGGTTTAAAAATTACTTCGTTTTATATACAAATCTGAGCAAAAGTTCTTCACGGTAATCAGGGTAGAAATTAATGCTTCTATGGAGAAGAGTGAAGTTAAAATTTTAAAAGTCTGGTGCCCACTCCAGTTGTTCTAAACTGTGGCTTTACATCAGATTGCCTGAGAAGACTTTAAAAAGTATCCCACCCTCATCCCTGTATTGCCAACCCACAGATCTGAAAGGAACCCTAGGGATCTAAATATTTTTCAGAGCTAGATTCTAATCCATGAGCAGAGGTGATACTCACAGGCTTAGCATGTGGTAATTTCCGTTCTAGCCCCTACATATATTATTTTGCTTGACCCTCACAGTAACTCTAATATTCATTGTAGATTTGAAATCTGGGGCTAAGACAAGTTAAGTGATTGGTCCAAAGAGAAAGAGGTACTTGTTTCAGAACATTCCATATGGAACTATTCCATCTATGAAACTATTAACCCCACGCTACTCTGTCCAAATACACTCACCCCACAAATATATGCAGAGATACTGTCATTGTTCAGACACTATCTAGATTTTTTTTTTTCCTCTGTGAAGACATTTCTTAATTTTAGAGTCCCTCACTAGAAGGTAAATTTGTTGATGACAGAAAGTTTTTACTTTGTCACTTCTCTTTTTCCAGCCTAAACAGAGCCTGGTACAAAATGCTCACACTGACTAACTTAGCATGATACAGATTATAGAGCTTGACTTTATTTTCCTGATAATGTGTTACTTCATAATGGGGGAAGATCATTTCTCCTAAAAGAAATCTAAATAAATACACAACAAAACAAAGGAAAACAAAAAAGTTATTGCGTGGTCTTCTGCATGGAAGAGTTCACCCTTTCTGATCAGTCTCTGAACTCACTTCTTTCAGTAATTCTTGAATCTTTTTCTCGCAATTCATTTTTTAAAATCTTACTCAGCTTACCCCCAGTTGAACATTTTAGATAAACTTAATGCAAGGACCAAAACAAGAAAATAAGCGTTGAGACCCATATTTATTGTCATTACCCAGTGTCAATGTTTTGTCACCTCTTAACTGGACTATTGCTGTAAACCACATAACTCATCTGATCACCTAATCTTCTATATCTCTGCCTCCAACTGAATCTGCAAGCACTAATGGAGGAGCCTTCTACCTAGGGTTGATCCCTAACTGATATATTTTCTCTCTTTCCTACAGGATGAAGCCAACTCTCCCCATCTTGACATTCACGTGCCCTTGTATTTTGTTCTCAGCTTGCATCTCCAACTTTAGCTTTAATGGCTGGCTTTTCCAGACATCTCTCCTCCTAGAAAAATCTAGTCACTTTTATATTATTATCCTCCTCTCACCTGGAATGTTTTTCCTCCATTTCTTCTCCATCCCACACAATATTCAAATAACTGCAAATACTGTACTTTCATGTCCTCATTTCACCAGCTCGTTGATGAGCTACCTTTGAAAGTGAGTCTTTATTAATTATTTTTTTGATACCGTTCCCAGTATCTGGTGGAATGTATTACACAATTGACATTCAGAGCATTTTTTTATTTCTGACTGTAGACTTTTGTAGCACCTCTGAATCATCATTCTGAGTAAAAATTCCAATTTTACAGGACAATCAACTGCTTGACAAATATCATTACATTGTCCTCTGTAGTGACTGTAATTCAAAACACTTCAGAAAGATTTTGATTGGCAAGATTTTGCAAAGGCTCTACATTGTTTCAGCAAACGTAGAGAAATGCTGCTCAGATCCACCCTCAACTCCCTTCAGGTTTAAAACACTCTTCCCTAAGCTGCTGGGAGTGTTGACAATTGACAGCTCAGGGCTGATGATCCCTCAGCTGAAGATAGCTCCCTGCACCAGGGCCAAGCCTCCATTCTCAGGGAGGTTCCTACAGCCAATAACTGGTCAGTGCCAGAGTATAAAGTCCTGGATGGATCTCCTCAATGACTATTCCAGCTCTAGAGGGGAGACCACTGAGGTCTGTGTTGTAGCTGCATCGTTGCCCAAGTGTTCCTTCTGCTCAGACTTGTCCTTTTCACTTTCCCACAGATGTTGATCAAAGAGACTCTTCAGTAAAAATTCAAGAAATCTTCATCTTAGAATCTATTTCTAGGAAACTCATTTGTGATAGCTACCTACCGTTTGTCATGAAATCATCAGATAATTTATTCATTCGTCCATCAGTTAGCAAATATATGTTCGATAATTATATGTCTGACGCTTACTGGGTGAGGAAGACATTGACCCTGCCCTCGTAGAACATGGTTCTGTTACCACACCAGACTTCTCCAATTTCTCCCCACTTTCAGCAATTCCCAGAATTTCCCTCAGTCTCTCAGACTATTTTGCTTTTACTTATGCTTGACTTTTGTTTAGAATTCCTCCCCTGCTCTTCTTCTCCTGGTTAAACTCTACCTGTCTTTCATAATTCCACTCAAATGCACTGCCTCTCAGAAAGCTGTCCCTGACCGTATCCAGTCTGTGCTGGATTAAGTGAGGGATCCAAATCTGGGGCTATTGCATTCAGCTGAATGTCTAGGTACATTTGTTTCTTCCCTCCTCTTCCCTCTCACCACCAAACTGTAAGCTTCTTGAGTGTAGATTTTGTTGTAATATATATATTTTGTATCAGGCAAGCTGAATGTGTTCAATTGCTAAATGAATGAGTGAATAAAAATAGAAAATTAATCTGGGAAAAAATTAAGGTTTTGATTCTGTTATCCATAGGCCCAATTATCTAAACATGTTGATTACTTGGTAGTTCCAATATAATTTTATATTCTGAGCCATTAAATAAAATGGGATAAAATATTCCTTTGATATTTCTGCACAACTTTTTTCAGCAGCCAATTTTTCCAGGTACATTCAGTTGTGCTTTTGCAAAACTTAAGTGCCACATGTTATATCCATCATATTATTAACCTTATGTTTCATATTTCTTTGATATGTATCTTTTTCATATTCTCTAAGCCCACATGAATCTGATAGGTATCTTTAAATGAAAACTACAAAGGAATCTTAAATAATACCAATTCTAAAAGACCTATCTTTATATAGTACTCCAACCTAGCAGTACTCTTTCTTTTAAAAGGTTTGTATCATTGAAGTTATGATAGAGTAGTTTATCTCCATATTTTTAAAATGATTTCTTTTCCTTCTTATTCCTACACATGGATTTCTGTATAATATGCTTGACAAAATTTAGTTCTTGGCAAAGAATGACGTGTTAATTATTATTTTCTCTCTTTCTTTCTTTTAGGTACGTCTGTCACTAATGTAACAGCTACCGATGCTGATGACCCAGTTTATGGAAACAGTGCGAAGTTGGTTTATAGTATCTTGGAAGGGCAACCTTATTTTTCCATTGAGCCTGAAACAGGTTTGTGGCCTAAATTTTGAATTCTATTTACCATGTCATTGCTTCAGGAGAATACTTTTCTTGGGATGTGGATTATGAAATGTTATGGTTAAGTACTTCACTGCCTATCAATAACATTTGAATGTGTTATTCCTGTGCAATGGGAGGTACATGGCAAGCCTGACGATCATTTTGATACATATTAAAATGAATTGCAGATCCTTTGTAGAGTATCACCTGTTTAACAGATGGCCTGGCACCATTGTTCATCCCTGGGAAAATGAGCTTATAAAGCAGGCAGACTTAAATATCAGATTTAAGAATAAATACAGTTAGTTATCGGCTGCATGATGCTTGGCAAGTAACATTTATAAAGCTTTCTAAGTTTCAACTCACACATCTAGAAAGTGCTGTGGAACCTTCGTTATAGCCTTATGATGAAGATCAGATGAAGCAATAAATATTAAACCTACAGTACACGACATGTGGTAATCATTCCATGTGTGGATATTATTACATTTGCTATTAGATTCCTCATTTGTAAAACAGGATACTGATATCTATGCACTAGAGGTCTTATGAAGATATTATTATTCTTGCCAATATTAAACCCCACCAGTATCCTGAGTCCAACGGTATAGATTTTAGCAAACAGGAAATAAGTTATTTAAAATATAAGACAAAACAGAAAAAAACTATTTTTAATGATTTGGAACATAACTTCATAAAATGATAGTTTTTGTAAATGAAGATATATCTTTTATTGTTTAATTTTAACAATGAAGTAAGAGAGTAAGCCATTTTGTCACACTTATCCTCTTGTTTTTTTATAGCACATTTTACAGTTATTATATATAACACCATCTTTTGTGTGTGCTTTTCTTCTGTATCTGGTGGTTTTGTCTGCAGACCTCCAAATAGAAAAATTCAGTATGTGGGCACATACACATATTGTTTCTTTGATTCATGAGTTTTCAGCAATATTGAGATGAATTTCCATGTCTTACCATTAAGTCAATTATTAATTAAATTAAAAATTTAAAGCCTCTCCTCACTTTTTTCTAATTCAAAGAGTAAAATCCTCATGCATTTAAAAGTGAGGAAAAAGTACATTTATACATAAATGGGTCATGGCTGAAAATTGAATTTAGATTTGGAAACAGGAAAGAGCTCTTGTAAAATACATTAATTAGGGGCATAATTACATTTTCTTCCTCAGTGAAAGAGGAAGTCTGCCATAACCTTCATCTCATTTGTGCTCTTTGATGACCCTGGGGAAGTGGTAGAGGAGGTAGTCAGCTTTGAATTTTGAGGGAAGAGAAAAAGTCTAGAGATGTCCTATTCCTTGGCCAAAGTCACAGTGAGAGTTGGGACCAGAGTTGGGACTCACACCCAGGTCCTTAATTTCAAAGCCAATGTCAGATATCTTTGAACTTCTCTTTTCATAGGCAATAGTTATGGTGTAGTGGCTTCCACAAAACAGAAATGTGTTAATTGCTTAAGGGGAATTGAATAGTTTCCTCCTTTGCTCCTTGGCTATTTCTTTGTTTACTGGAATCTCAAAAGTTCACCATTTACAGTGTAATATAGTGAGAAATAATTGACACATAACTATATATTAGTTTCAGATGTATAACATAAAGATTCGATAATAGGTATGTATTGTGAAGTGATTATCATAGTAAGTCTCGTTAACATCCATCACCACACGTAGTTATATATATTTTTTTCTTATGATGCAAACTTTTAGGATCTACTCTCTTTGCAACTTTCAAATATACAACACAGTATTATTAACTATACTCACTGTGCTGAACATTATATCCCCAGGACTTATTTACTTTATAACTGTAAGTTTGTATCTTTGGATCAGCAATGGATATTAATCCAGCAAACATCCAGTCAGCATTCACTATGTTCCAGGTGCTAAATTAAATATAAGGAGACAAAATTCACAAAGGCTAATCTCAGCCTACAAGTATCTCACAATCCATTTTGGCAGACAGACTTTTTTTTTCAACATAAATACAAGGAAGTATGATGATGCCATTTAAATAATTTATATCTTAAGAATAACTTACCATGAAGTACAGAGAATAAAAGCCCGCTACTAAGTCAGAGGATTTGGGCAATTTTAAATCTCATTGACATATACTGCCATTTGCTTAATTAAATATTGTCAGCATCATTTAAGATTTACATTTTTACTTAGCATAATGAGTGTTTATCTCAACACATTCATTTTAGCCTTATTATTTCCAGTGTGACATATACAAAGTTATCTGACTTATATTTTAGAAAGTTATTCTGGTACTACTGTGGAAAATGTAATGGAGAAAAATGATACTTGAAGCATATACATAATAGTTGCTTAATAAATATTGGTTGAGTGAAGTTGAGGTTTTTAACTAAAGCAGACACAATGCAGAAGGAAATAGAGGCTAAATTTAATAATAAAGTCAGCCTAAGTTCTTTAGCTGAAACATCACTATGTGTGAGTGAAATGTAAACCTTATTGTGTAAATGTGTGCGTAATTACACTTGAGTGTGTTCAAATGAAAACTGAGTGTTAGTTGTTCCCAAAGCATCTAAATTTGTCAATCTCTGAGGCCTTTGTTCTCTTTTAAAAAAAAAAATGAAACTGGTATGAATGTATGTGTGTGTGTATAAACACAGAAACAGATTCAGAATACTTTTTAATATTTTCTATTAGAAAAATATAGGAAAAAATGTACAAAGACCAGTGAGCATTTGGATTTTTTATTTTGTAAGTAAATGGAAAGAAAATACCCTTCCTGGTGACCAAACGATGTGTACCAGTTGTGTCCTCTGGGAAATAGACTCTGAGGTGGAGCTAGGAAAACAAGTGACTTGCTAGGGGTTAATGACTGTGAAAGATAGAAGAAGCACTGTCTTAGTTCCAGCTGCTATAACAAAATACAATAAACTGGGTGGCTTATAAGAGTCAGAAAGTTATTTCTTAGAGTTCTAGAGGCTGGAAGTTTGAGATCAGCGTGGGCATGGTTGGGTTCCGGTGAGGACCCTCTTCTGGGTTGCAGAGGCTGACTTCTCATATCCTCTTGGAAAGAGAACAAGCTGGCTCTCTGGCCTCTTTATACATGAACGCTAATACCATTCATGAGGGCTTCACCCACATGATCTACCTCTCAAAGCCCCCACCTCCAAATACCATCACAGTGGGGATTACAGTTCCGTGTATGAATCTGGAGAAGGACAAAAGCATTCAATCCATATCAGAGATGAAACAGAAGTAGGCAGGGAAGCCCATCATACTGTGATGCAGACAGATCTCATACCCATGTTAGTTAGGAGGAGAGGACATAGGATAAGGCAATGTAGATTTGACAGCATCTTGGCCAAACCCATAGAGGTCCCTGGAACAAAGATTTCTCTTAAAAGGAGTCTTATGGTACACACAAATGACCAGGCTTTATTATCACCTGCCATGCACAGTCATTGGCTGGGATGTGTCTGGGAAGAGTAGGTCCTCTACTTGAATCTTAAAACCGATCCTAAAAATGCCTCAGCTGGAGGTTGTCGGCTAACTGCACTCTTGGGCAAGTTCTTTCTTGAGAAGAAATCCAAGCGGTAGGCCTCTGTGGCTGCCACAAGGCATGGCAAAAACAAAAGAGAAAACGTTGTGAATGTGATGTTTATTTAAAACAATAATGCATAAAATTAGTATGTGCTTGGTGAATTAGTCAAAAACTGATAGTAGGAGTGTTAATAGGTACATTTATTGGGGAAAAAAAGGCTATTGTGCTATTTTGATTTATAACAAGAAATGTATATTTGGTCTTTGTCCCAGTTTCTGGCACAGAGCTCCTAAAATCCTTAGAATTTCCTAAGAGGTGAGAGTGATAAAGGTGTCTTTTGTTGTGTTAACCAGGTGACTTAGGGAACCAATGTTCTGATTAAAGGGTTGGAACTTTCAGTCCCACCCTCAGACCTCTGGGGAGAAGAAAAGGGCTGGAGTGTGACTCTTTTGCCAATGGCCAATGATTTCATCAGTCCTGCCCTTATAATGAAGCCTCCATAAAATCTGAAAAGGATGGGGTTCAGAGAGCTTCTGGATTGGTGAACAGGTGGAGATTTGGGGAGAGTGGCACCTGAAGAAAGCATGGCATCTCCACACCCTTTCCCCATACCTTGCCCCATGCATCTCTTCCATGTGGCCATTCCTGAGTTATATCTTTTTACGATAAACTGATAATCTAGGAAGTGAAATGTTTTTCTGAGTTCTCTTAAGAGCTCTAGCAAATTAATTGAACTCAAGGGGGGGGTCGTGGGGACTTCTGATTTATAGCCAGTTGGTCAGAAGAACAAGTAACAACCTAGACTTGCAACTAGAGTCTGAAGTCCAAGAAGGGGGGTGAGGGAAACTGTGATCTTGAATCAGTTGGTCAGCATGGGTGACAGCCTGTGGAGCCTGATGCTACCTCTGGGTAGATAGTGTCTGAACGGGGTTGAATTGTAGGACTCCAGGCTTCTATCTGGAGAATCATTTGGTGGGATGATCTTTATAAAGAAGATTGCCCATTGACCACTGTCAGCAGGTCACTGATGCTAGAATATTTTCAGTAAAGAAAAGGAAACCAGAGCATAGGAGACAAGAATACATTTATGTGTCTTGTTTTATCCTCACAAGAATGCTAAGAACAGAGCTCTGGACTTTGGAACAGAGAAGTTCTGCCCCCTTGCTTGCTACTTTCTAATTTTCTGGAATTATTTCCTGTTGCCATATAACACATCAATCACTCGGAGGGAGAGCTTCTCCTCCTGTGTTAGGTATAAGCTTAAGACTGCAGAAAGATTTGCCATTTTTTCTGTTTATCATCCTCTTTGAGCATCTCATAATCAGTAATTATCTTGTAATTGACTTGTTTGTAATTCTAAGTCAGTTCTCATGCTAGAATGTATAGTTCATGAAAGAATGGGGCTTGTCTGATTTGTTCATTTTGCATCCCTATGCCTAGCAGAGTGTTTGGCCCCTAAAGTCATTCAATAAGTAGTTGAGATAGGAAGGCAAGAAGAGGTTGGGGTGGGGAGGAAGGATAGAAGTAAGGAACAAATTAATAAAGAGAAAGAGAAAAGCTTGCCACAGCTCAAGGAGAAGATGTGTGAAGCACCAGGTAGGAAATCCAGCTTGCTTTCCAGCCTGTCTTCCTTCTATTTTTGTGGTGAGAAGAACACCATTGTAATCTCACATGTGATTTTTGTTGTTGTTGTTGAGATTCACTTAAGACTAAAATTCATGTCATTTCCAAGTCTCATACTATGTCTTAAGTGTCTAGCCAATGCAATGCTATTCTGGTACTTGCAAAAATGAGCCTTGATTCAGCGATAAATTCTTGCCCAGATTTAGTTCTAGATTAGATGTTAAGATAGAAAGGTTCAGGGGCCACTGCAGAAGGAAGGAGTGGTTATTAATATATCTCCCTATTCCAGAGGTCACTGTGATAGTAATAATAATAATAACAGTAAAGAAGGGAAAATATTACTGTGTTTCTAAACCACAGTAATATAGAGGGAAGAATTTATGTCTCAGTTTTGCAACTGACAAAATTGTGTTTCAGAGAAAGTAAGGTAAAAATGCCTTCCCCCTCTTTAACTCAAACTCTCTGTCAAATTATAAACAACAGGAAAAATAAAAACAAGAATGTGAACAACCACCACCTCATTTATTGAACACGTATTATGTTCTCAGCAGTGTGCTAATTGGGTTTGCATGCATTATCAAATTTAATTTAATTTATTCCACACAATATTTTGAGATAGGTACTAATGTCATCTCTGTGTTACTGATGAGAGAACAGAGGATCAGAATTGATACATTTATTACACAAAGTGTTTGAAGCAAGATTCAAAGTGAGTCTCTCTGATTGCAAGATCCAGGTTTTCAGCATTCTCCTGTACCACAACTTGACTTCCACGCATTGTAGCTTGTGCCTGGGGCTGCCATTGGTTTACAAACGGACCTATAGAACTTGGAAGCAGGCCCAGGTCTCCTTTATACATAGACATATGAGGCAGTTTGGTGTCAGATAAGATGTGAGGCGGTAGTATTATAAAATGAATTGTCATTTTTGTGAATAGCTTCAGAAGGCTGAAAATAGCTTATTTGTATTCTATAAATGTTTTCTCTTTTTTTGTTTCCCTCTCCCTGCTACCCCCAATACCATATGTTTGCTTGTACCATTTTGGGCACAGACAGGGAGAAATGTGACATTTATTTTAAAAGCTACTAATTTGAGGACAGCAGTGAGAAAACAGTTGCAGTCCATCCTAAATGATTGAAGATGGAAAATCTAAATAAAATGCAAGGCAAGTGAATAATAAATGCTTAATTATCTAAAGAAATCAGGGTGAAGTTGCAGCACAGTCTAAACTTTCCTCCAGGCAATCAAGGGTATGAAAAATGACCAGTGTAAAAATAAACTAACTTAATTCATTGACCTTTTTTTGAAACTCAGACCATCTTTCTTCATTGGATACAAATAACATTTGTCTCAGTGGAACCTGTAAACATGAGCTAAGGAAAAAAATACTCCTTGGGGAAAAAAAATCCATGTAATGAATGGTTGTCTTTCCTAAAAATCAAGATAATACATAGAGTCTTCATGGAATGCCTTTGGAATTGAGTCATTGTTTTACCTTCTGAGCCAAAGTGATAAATTGCAAGCATACAAGGTCTCTTTTTTAATCAGGATTACATAGATTATCATTTCCACTGCCAAGGGGTCTGGCCAAAGGATTTTCTTGTACAGACCTTTGAGAAGAAATATTCAGATAAACTCAGGCTGCCCAACAATGCCAGGATATGCACTGATGAGTGAGAATGTCTTTGTAATTCACGTCAACTCATATTTAGTCTACACTCTGGTAAATCATGTGCCAGGCATTGAGGGTGCAATGTCATGTATGATAAATCCTAAAAGAGATGTATATGGGCACTCAAAATGGTGTGATAACATAGGACACATGCCAGAATTCATGACATAGGGACGGAGAGGAGTGCCAGCTAAACCAACTAGTATGGAAAGAGGAGATTAAAAGAAGCCTTTTAAAAGGTAGTGATACCAAAGGTTGTGTCCTGAAAAACTGCATCCTTTAATAGGTGATTGGTCTGGGGTAGGGGGAACGGTTAAATAAGGCCTTTTAGCACAGGAAATCAAAGGGATATGTGGTCAGGGGAAAAATTGGATAAGGAGGTGATATTGAGAAATTCAGTAGCTTTCACTTCCTCAATGGTATCAGAAGATTTTTACTTTAAGAGACATTTCTATATAAAATAAATTGAGGCTGTAATTTAGGAATCCAAACTCCTTTTAATTTTCTGCATGACTTTGGCCGAGTACCATCTCCTCTTGGGACTAAGTATCCAGTTTTTAAAAATACTGATTATAATGCTGTTTCCAATCATTCATGAAATTGGAGGGGAAAAAAGCATATACTCCATACTTTGCTTTTGATCTTGACAAATTTAGACTACCTTGAATATTATTATTATTAATTTTTCTTTAAGTATTGAAAATCTGTCAAAGTCATAGTGGCTGGTGAATACAGCTTTTCTTTGCTTTTTTAATTTTTTTAACATCTTTATTGGAGTATAATTGCTTTACAATGGTGTGTTAATTTCTGCTTTATAACGAAGTGAATCAGTTATACATATACATATGTCCCCATATCTCTTCCCTCTTGCGTCTCCCTCCCTCCCACCCTCCCTATCCCACCCCTCTAGGTGGTCACAAAGCCCCAAGCTGATCTCCCTGTGCTATGCAGCTGCTTCCCACTAGCTATCTATTTTACATTTGGTAGTGTATAATGTCCATGCCACTGTCTCACCTTGTCCCAGCTTACCTTTCCCCTTCCCCATATCCTCAAGTCCATTCTCTAGTAGGTCTGTATCTTTATTGAATATTATTTTTATACTTTAATTTTTATTGAATCAAACAAAATGTGATGTTTTTGATTGGACATTTCCTCTTAGAACAACCCAAAGCTTTTACATTAATGGTAGAGAGAAAGGTACTTCGGCATTCTTTAATACAAGGCATCTGTTTCCATTAAAACCTCTGGATTTGGAGTGGAAAGTTTGACTGAAAGGAAAGAGTAACATGGAAAAGGAGGGAGCTGGCTTAACCAATTTTCTGGGTCAGTTTCATCATAGCAGATAAAGAACCCCTTTCTAAGTGCTGGATAAAAGCACCCATCTCACAGCTGACTCACTTTGAAAATTACAGAACACCCCAGATCAAGTTCTCCAATGAAGTGGGTGGTCAGCGGTGGGGAAGGAGCAGGCACAGCTTCTTCTGTAACATGTGGAACCTCTTCTAAGCCTCCTGAAAGAACAGGGGTTCTCCCTGAAGAACCTCAGGCATGAAGCCAATAGACAGAAAGATTGGGAAGGGAACCAAAGGGTGCTTTTCTCACCTGTGGAGACATCCTCCTAATGCACTCTTCATCCAATTTATATTCTCTTTATACAGAAAATAATTTTCGAGGAAAAAATACAAGCCTAGAGACATCCCTTTCAAACATACACACACACACACACACACACACACACACACACACAGAAACACACAGATACGTGTTCAGAGCAACTAAAGATGGGAGGAAGTATCAATCTGTGAGTTTATGCTTGTTTAAGGCCAAAAGACTGTATAGAGAAAGACAGTTCCTTTATCATATGCCTTACATTTCAGGTAGAAGAACCACAAATGGATGCTCAATAAAATTGTAGGCAGCAACAAACAAACTAAGTCTTTGCACTCTTGTAAAATCCCTACCCCATATGAAGTAGCTATTTTTAAATGTCTTATTAAAGATGAGGATTATGAAGAGGTTTAATAATATGGCCAAAGTCAGGCAGGTGACAAGTATTTGGTACATATAGTTCAAAATCAATATTTGTTGGAAAAAATGGATGAATGAATTAATGAGTGAGTAATGAGAATCTAATGTGTGTAATGCCACCTGTACCTATATTTAAACCTCACTGTGTTGTTTTAGTTCCAACTAAATGATGATATGATGATGACAAAATGTCATTTTAAATACCTAATGGATTAATGTTCTAATCTGCGCAGTATTTAGAGATAGTATTCTCAACAAATGCTATCCCTCCGTAGTCTTGCTGATGATTAATTTTTCATATCCCAGTGAGTATATCAGCCTGCTGCTTGCACACACTGACTTAACAATCATTTATTTCCCTGCCTGGAGTCTCTTGAGGGAGGTAAAGTGGGTTAAGTGTTGTGGTCACAAAACTGTTTGATGATTACTAAAAATAATCTCCCTACCCAGTCTTCCCCCCCAAACCCAGAACAATTATACGTACTTGGGTAAGCTGAAAGAAGTGTGACTGTCATGTTACTTACACCTTTGAACATTTTTTAAAACTCAGAGGGAGCTGTCCAGTGCTGACCATAGGTAGAATCAAAGTGATGTATTTTCAGAGAAACCAAAGTCTTTGGAGGTGCATGGTGAAGAGAAAGCCTGAACTACACAGAGTCCTCAACATGTTACAGCTGCTGTCACACTGGGGTGCTTTGGGATGGGTTTAGGTGGAAGCAGAAGCAAATACTCCCCCATGACACCCATCCAGCCTGCGTAGACCAGCTAGGATCAGGATTTTTTTTTTTTTCCCAGCTTACTATGAATCATGTCCCTGCAGAAATAAATTGTAGTTTCTATTTCTGTGGTGGTACTCTTTCTTCCTTTGAAATATAGCTTTGAATTTCAAAATGGCTTAGGGAAGAAAGACAAGATGTGTTTTCATTGATTTTATAGCAAAGCATGGTTTATGTAAGGATATCAAAGATTAACCTTATGTATTCAAAAATGCACACACACATATGAACACCCCTTTGGTGTTTTTGTTTAAGGATAGCAGGTTATTTGTATAGTTCCATCCCCACCGCACTCCATCCTTTTGGCCTAACTCTGCGTCCCCAGCACGTAAGACTATTTTGAACACGTTACTGATGCACAGTAATTGCTTTAAAATACTCTAGCAAATGTGACTTTAGATATAGCTCCCCAAAGAAGGATTATCTAACATTCAACTGTTCTAGTTTGGAAAATAGTGTATTAAATATCATAAAATGTTATCTATGGTTTTATATATATATATGATTTTGGAAGCTCAGAGAAGGGGGTTAATTCATACTGGACACCACTTTTCTTAAAGCAACTGAGATAGGTCTAGTGCACAGATAGGAATCCACTGAGAGGCTGCATTAGAAGGAGTATATAAATATTTCATCTGTTTCCTTATAAGTCAAATTCTAGAAACATTCCTGTGAGATAATTTCCTCTGGACTTAAGCATGAAAGACCACAATTTTTCTTTATAAGAAAGACTACCAAAAAACAAAAATTTCAACCGTAATTACAGGGAATCCTGTCTAGTTCTCACTCTGCACCTATGTGCTTAGCACTGTGCGTTCCTTGTGATAGTTGTACAAGAAACATGTTATAAATTAACCAATAAACATGGACAATTAAATCAAGGATGAGCGTGGTTAGAAAATGGGCTTCCTCAGAAAGACTTAGATGTTGTCAATTTCAGATCCCAGAGAATTTTGGATTTGAAAAATGGGTGCTTCTAGAAGCTTAGAGTATATATTTATATTCTCATATTTAATATATATTAGCATCTGACCATTTGATTATTTGGAACCATTCGGTGTGACATTGCTTATGACAGACCAAGGACACAAGGATGTGCTCATAGATGCTACATAAGACTAGCCCATAACACTATTGTGTCCATTTATGTCTCCCTTTCCAGAAGCAGTGACCTCTCTTGGCAGTGGCACGTAACACTGTGTATTATATTCTGTTTATAAAATCAAAGGGAAGGAAGGTACTATTTATTGCTCATCTACTATGTGCCATTTCCTATAATTTTCATAGTGACCATGTGAAGTGGGTGCTATGATCCTCATTTTACATAAAGGAAATAAAACTCTAGGCAAATTAATTTCTGGAGGCTGTCCAGGTAGTAAAAGTCATAGCTGGTTTCCTGACCACATCTGTCTGATTGCAAGCTCTGCTGCATTAGGCTTTTTATGTCCTAATAGAGAGGACTGGGGGAAAAAAAACCCAACAACAGTGAAAAGTCAATGAGTCCAGAAACTAAAAAGAAGAAAAAGAAGAGAGAGACTCTATAAACATTTTAATGCCCTCTTTTATATTAATGTTTATTTTCAATTCAGTAAATAGATATTTATTGATCACCTCCACTCTCAGGGACAAAATGATGAATGGGGTAAACATGGCCCTGATTTCCTGGAGCTTACAGAACAACTAGAGAGATTTCGACATTAATAATTATGTTAAAATACATCAATTGGATATTGTTTATTGTCCAAAGTGCCATGAAGAAAAGATGTAAGGGAATGAGATAGTTGATTTATTATTATTATGGGTTGTTTTTATTTGAAGGATTGGATTGAATTTCATGAAATTAAAGAGGAAAAAATAAACAACGTTCTTGAATAATGAGAATAATTGGTTCATATAAATATGGATGATTCAGGAATATTGGGTAAGGGAGTCTAAAATAGAGCTACTTGCAAAGAATAATCAGTCTCAAGAGAATCATTTCTTCGTTTTTCAAAAACTGGAGGGACGTTCCACTTGGGGTGAAACCCTGATTTAGAAGAAAATTTGAGTGTAAGTACTGGTCTCTAGGCTTATATTTATTCCCTTAGTTAGAAGATTTTATGGCTATAATATGGAAATAAATGGTTATTTCTACCCATACAGGTTTAATCGATATATATAGACTAAATATCGTTTCCAAACTCTTATGTGCCTGGTACTATGCGTAGAGTAAGTGAAAAAGACACAAGTTTTGTGTTTTCCTAGGCAGGGGCTAAGCATGTGGGTCTATAAATACAGTAAAGAAAAAAAAAGTGAAATGGTTTATTTATTTTTGGCTGTGTTGGGTCTTCGTTGCTGCGTGTGGGCTTTCTCTAGTTATGGTGAGTGGGGGCTACTCTTGTGGTGTACAGGCTACTCATTGCGGTGCCTTCTCTTGTTGCGGAGCACACACTCTGGCACGCAGGCTCAGTAGTTGTGGCGCACGGGCTTAGTTGCTCCACAGTATGTGAGGTCTTCACGGACCAGGGCTCGAACCCGTGTCTCCTGCATTGGCAGGTGGATTCTTAACCACTGCACCACTAGGGAAGCCCCAAGCCAGGCTGTTTTAGATGACCGTGAGGAGCAGAAATAATGGAAAAGTAAATTAGCGATTTTAGTGTTCAAAAGTTTAACGGGATTGAACTGGTTGGTAAATGCAAGCATAGCCATAATTAGATAGATTTTTTTTGTTTTTAATCTGGAGAGTTTCTTTAAAAGTAGTTTCCATATGCGGTAAAATTTTATTGTGTGTGACATAGTACTATTGGAACTTTCCTTTCCATCCCATTAACTTTAATAATGTTGCTGTGGTATTATCTATCTTAAAAGCTACCTTTGCACTCTGACACCTGTGGTTCTCTTAAAGACAGGAATTGAGATCACCTAATTGTGCTATTTAATAACAAACACATTCATGAGCTATACATGAAAATAATGACTATGTTTACACGATGAAACAAAATGCAGATTTGATTCCCTTGCTCTCATTCTCAGCAGAGTATAAATTAGCAATCCCAGACACAAATAGTAATAACAGAAATGTACTAGGCCTTGGATAATAAAGCTAAAACATTTAGTGATTTGAAAGAACTGGCAACAAACCTCACTGGTCCTCAGTCCTCTTGCAAAACCAGGTCAGGGAAAGAAGTAGCCCCGTAACGTTCTCGTTCTCATAGGATTAACTTTGTTCTTTCTATGACTTGAGTCAGGTCACTTGAGTTTAGATGACTTGATATCAAAGTAACATTTTTAACGCTCATGTTCTGCTAACTTCATAAAATTGTATTTAAAAAATCTTTCCCTTGTGAGGCAACTGTTTGAACAAGAATTGTTAATAATTGGGTATCGAGAGAATGTTTGTAAGTGTGGTACTTTTTCTCACTCTGTGTATCTGTAGTTGTTCTACAATAGCTGGAAGGAAATCACCCCACCTTCCCACCGTGTTCCATTTTCTATCCACCAGGTCTCCCAAATTGCAGTTGTAAAATATTAGAATTGTCATAATGGAATCTATTCTGAAATGACATCACTTTCTATCACAGCTGAAAATAGATATGAGGAAAAACACATTTAAAAACAGCGTTTGTCTTATTTACATTTCATATGAACTCTAAAGTAACGTGCCTCCTACACTCTGGAAAATAGTTATTGAAGACTGTCATCTAAAGCAACTAAAAAATACGCTGAAAGAAAGCAAAAAAGACAAACAAAAGCTCTGTGTTACATGTAAACACTTATAACAAAGCTGAGCTTCTGAATGGTCACTGTGTTTCTGAGAGAAAGAAAGATTCCAATGATGCCTATGTGGCTTGGAATTTCAGAGGAGACAATATAGTGTGGGAAGTCATGAATGGGAACTTTGGAATAAGAGTTCGGTTCAACTTCTGTCACCGACATTCCCGAGTTGATGACCATCATTAAAATATTTCCTGTCCCTAAGACCCTACTCTTTATATCTTAAGGATGCATGATCATAGCTACTTTTAGAGCTCTTGCAAGGTTAAGATTGAGATAACATATTTAGAGTGTCCACACCTAATTTCCACTCAACTACTTGAGTTCCCTTACCTGCCAAAGTTATAATTCCCACTGAAGAACATTAACCCAAATACCGCCCCCTTACATGAATATTGTTGTTAACAGGTCATTGGCTTGAAAATGAATTTGGGTGGAAAATTGAGGTTTGTTCACATTTAATACACACCAAAAACCTCATCCACCCACGTGTTCAGATCTCTGAGGAACCGAGGGGGGCGTGGAGTTTTCAGAGCCCTCACCCCACCTGTCGTAGGCCCTGGTTTCTGTATATCTGCTCCACTGCTCATGGTTACCCCATTGACAGAAGACTGTCTTTCCCCGTGCTGAATGCCAACGCCTGTCCCTGAGTCAATTTGTCTCATTTTCCATGCAACTATTTCAGTGGACGTCAAGGTGCTGAATTTTTACATGTGCAATATTTATGTAAGAGTGAGAATAAGCACAACAGTAATTTGATGCTAAGGTATTCTGAATGCTTCACTGGGATAAATTAATTACACCACGCGGCTCCCTGTTAAGTAGACCCATCCTGCTCTGGCTCCTGAGCATTCTGCGGCTAGAATTTTTCACTACAGAGGTGAAGAAGTGGGGAAAGCCAGCTCTAATTAGACCTCCACACATCTTTGGAAGAGGTCTGTGATAGTCATTTACTTGTCTGTGTTTACTTTTATGTGGGATTCCTCACAAGCTCACAGGGAGGAAAATTAGTCATTCATGCCCTGAGTCATTGAAAAATATTAAAATGCGTTGAGAGACAACTATGTGTCAGGTACTGTTCTAGGGGCTCGGTAAACATCAGTAAACTAGGAAAGCCCACTTGTTTACTGTCTGTCTGCTCCCTCTGGAATGCATGTAGGCAGAGACTTTGATAGCTGAATAAGGAAAAAGAGTACCAGCCCAGAGGGGTTATTATTATAAAGGCTGGTCAGGGAAGCCTCACTAATAATTTGACATTTGAGTAGGGACATCACAATGCTGTTTTTACAAATGAAGAGAGCATCAAAGAGATAAAGTGACTTGCTCATGGTCACATGACGGTGTGCACCTGGGATACAGTGGGTGCTGAGATTCTGAATGTGTGACTGTCCTTTTTCATGAAGGAATCATGGAAATCACTTCTATCTGGTCTTATGGTATTTATCAAAGTGTAGAGGGGACTAATGTATAGTCATATATTTTTTGAGTGAAAAAGATCAGAGCAGGAATCTTTTTATAGAAAAGAGGATGCTTAAAGTCTTAGTAAATTTGACAGAGAGGGGCAGGCCAGTTAGATGCTGCAATAAGAACAAAAGCACATACGGAAAACAAATTCGGTGTGATAAGTGTTATGACTGAGTAGTGCATAAAATGATAGCAAAGTTCAAAATTGGAGGGGGTGAATTTGTATTTTAGCAGGCAGCTGATCACTCCTGCCTGATCTTTTGGATTGTGAACTACTCCAGACCAGAGAACTGTATGTGTACCTCATCAGTCTTTATATCTCCAGCTCTTAGTACAGTGCCTGTTTCGTTGGAGGTGCTCTCTCCACGGCCACTGATTTGAATAGCGTTATCCAAACTTTTGCAAAGATGAGGAATTAAAGAGGGTGGATGATGGTGTCATGGTTTCTTTTCTCTTGCCCTGCTGGTGGTGGGCTAGAAATTAGAGTTATTTGGAGTGTTTTGACAGACTCAGCATAAATGTGAAAGACCATAAGGAAGAAGGAAAGATTGATTTTATTTATCACCCTCCCGATTCCCTCACGTGAGCCTTCTTTGGATATTAGGTTCACTCACACCAGAAATGGATGCCTAGAATTCACTCATAATAATAGATTATTTGCATACATGAAGGTAGTGAGGCTTATGGAATTTTATTTGCCTCTAAATATATAAAACAACAAAAAAGAATTTTTACACTTTGAAATTGATTGGGCAAATAGTTATTGAAAGAATGCCTGATAAGTTCAGGAAAAAGCAAAAGCATCCCCATATCTTTGGAGCCCTTTGGGGCCATTATTTGGCAACAACTGCTAGAAAAAGACAAAGGAAACATTACAGATCTTAGTGATCATCAGTACAATATGCCTCTGTCTAGGACACAGTATATTTGATGTGTTCCATAGGTTTTCAGGAAATGTACATTTTTAACAAGGATGGATGAAAAAACATGCTATTACTCAGGCACATTAGTACTTATGGTAAGAAATATTGGAACTAGAGTTAGAAAATTCTGGATTCCATCATCATTTACTAGCAGTGTGACCTTGAGTAAAAGTCACTTATTATGTTGTACTTTGAAAGAGTAGGAAAAGTATGTCTTCCAGGCAACCTCACCCACATTTCTTTGATTTAATCCCTTGCTCATCTTAGAAACAAAGTGCCCGTGGTCTTAATTTAATACAGAGAAATCATGATGAGAGAGGGTAGGTGACGTATACAAAGTCACCCAAAACATAAATGTCAGATTTAAAGACAAATGTATTCCTTTGTCCTCATCCAAAAATGTTTTCTCTGTATCACATGATTTCTCTTAAGTATATTGCACTCATGTTCACGCACAGAGGTTACTCCTAGAGTATTTCATTTCTCATTACACTGCATACAATGACATGTGGAAGGAGAGACTGCAGGTTTCTCAGAATTAGTGCCTTGCATTCTTTGTATTGCGAGAAGGTCAACAACAAATGAACACATAAACCTCAGGTCCTGTAATTACCATGAGCAACTAAGAGTTTGAAGGAGCCAGTCTTTTGCCTACCGTGGGTACCTCTACTAAAGAGATCATGCACAGACCCCTGCACCATGCCTAATGCTTGGCAAATAGGGGGTAATTAGTGAGTGACTATTGAATTGCATTGAAGGAAGCAGACTTTTAGAGATGATCGAGCTTCAATATTCATTCATTCATGCATTCACACACCAAACATGTATTCCCATAAAATGTATCTTCACTTAGATTTATTGGAACAAAGACATTAAAAAGAAGAATACATACAGCAGGGAAAGGAGTATCGAATGGGGCATGAGAAGAGATTGATAAGAATGAGGAAGAGAAAGAGAAGGGGGGGTCATGTAAGTTTTTAAAAATCAGCGAAGAAAAAGGAAGAACTACCTATTTGTTAGGGTTTCTAATTTTAATATAGAGCATCAAAATCATAAGCCACTTAATGTATTTGAAGAAACAGAGCTCTGATGTATTTTGACAACTGTCACTAAGGGAACAATAGATCCATAAAAATCTGCCCTCACTAACCCTCTGTATGGTAACTCTCTGTTAACTGGAACACCTGCCTCACATCCCATTCTGACTGGTTTTGCCTCGGGCTTGCCTCCCAGGAAGGTCAGAAGGCTTCTTGTTTATACACGTCTAATTATCTCTGTCCTGGAGGGACACAGACATCCATTCACCTATGTTTGCCTCCCTATTGTGGGGTATAATCATACCTGGATTTCAATATTCACAAGTGTCCAGGGCTAATTATAGTTAAATGTGTCCTATGTATATGAGAACGACCGATAACGAATAGCTCCTGCAGGTGACATATGTCTGTCTCATTTTTTTTTTTTTTCCTGCAAGGTAAGTATCACTCTCCCAGCTTCACAAAGGAAGTAGCTGGAGCCCAGAAAGCCAGGGAGTTGTAAGCCTGGTTACCCGGTTTTGTGTAGCTCTGCACATTGCAATCCTCCCCCTGCTTTTACACTTAGCGTATAAGGAATGTGAAGTTAGCCTCCTAGTCTGTCTTCTCCGCCGTATCCTGAGTACGTGAAACAGTGTTCTATACAGAATAGTCATTGACAAACATTTGGGGAACCACAGATTGATTCCTTGTCGGTTATTTAGCTGTACTGCTTCTTCCCCTTATTCTGTACAAAATAGAGCCCAGGGCATTCTGTGCCACCTGCCCTATTAGGTCCACGATGGGAGCTGAAAGGTGTTGACTGGCACAGTAGAAATAATTTTGGTGCGAGAAAAAAACCTTAAAAATGAAAAAGAATAAATAGGGCTTCCCTGGTGGCGCAGTGGTTGAGAGTCCACCTGCCGATGCAGGGGACATGGGTTCGTGCCCTGGTCCGGGAAGATCCCACATACCATGGAGCGGCTGGGCCCGTGAGCCATGGCCGCTGAGCCTGCGCGTCCAGAGCCTGTGCTCCGCAATGGGAGAGGCCACAGCAGTGAGAGACCCGAGTACCGCAAAAAAAAAAAAAAAAGAATAAATAAACTAAAACCTATGATAATAAGCAACAGTGAAAAAGAGGGACGGTTACGGTGCCAGGGGAAGGAAGCTAATGGTGCTTCTTGCACTGACATGGATCTGCTGAAGAGGGAATCACATAGCACCATTGTTGGAGAAGAGGCATGAGGGGAGGAGGAGGAGAATTCTATTTTGAGAGATAATGTGAAGGAACGGAGGGAAGTCACTCTGCTGGGAAGAAGGCAAGCCTGCAGCCCCAAAGAAGAATGTAGGAAGATTTCAAAAACAGAACTTTGGGAATGTAACAAAGGGGTCAAGGAGGGTATTGGATTGAAAGGCACAAAAGGAGTGGTGAGGAGATTTTCCAGGATTAGTTAGTTGTGAGATCGATAGCCCTTAAATTATTCTAAACGAATCAAGTTGGCAGAGTGTCAAGTGATTTTATTACGTGACTCCTCTCAGTACTTGAACATGTTTTACTTTTGTACATGTCAATAGTTTATAAAGGTCTTTGACTAATAAACAAAACGCAGTAGAAGCATGACAGTGGTAGGAAACCCTAGAATATTTCTTTCGAGCCCAGTCGGATTCCTGATTGTTACTTTGAGGGCAGTTGGGACAAGTTCTCAGCACATGTTTGGTGCTCATGGTAGCAGCTATAATAATTATAGGAAGACCGTCCCCTTCCTGGCCAAAGCCCTCTCCTGGAAGTAGGCGTGCCCCTCTGCCCCGTGTTAAAGCGATGGAAGCAAATTGATACCTCATGTCTCTGAAGCCTTGTGTTATGATTTTATGAATGGTAACCTTATTCATTCACATGTAGAAATCATACAGTGATCATCTGTTGTTAAACATGTAGTGACTCATGGGGCAAAAGCAGAATTTATTCGCCAAACATTTCTCTAAAAATTTGAGGTTGAGGATTTAGTTAATTTGGAAAATTTTATTAACAATGGCAGTCTTCGTCAATGCCTGTCTTACTTTCTGCATTTTATAGATACTTCAAATCAGGGTCAGTGAGTCACTGGAAGCTCCCTGAGGGAGGTCCCTGAGTTGGTCTAGCACCTCTGGGTTAGCGATTACTAAAAGAGGAAGAGCAATGACGATTATTTGAAGCTAACAGGCAAACTTACACGCAGAGCACTCTGAAGTCAGTGATTGCTGATCATCTAGACCCTCCAAAGTGTAGAGGAGAGCAGTCGGTGTAACAGGAAATACAGAGAGGAATATCAGGTCTATTACTGTCTCAACCGTGTTAAAGCTCATGGAATATAAATAATTTAATAAGGCCACAAAAGTTCATGAGTCTTCATCTTTTAGCAGGAACTGCAATAGGTACCTGACTGGGTGGTTGTAAAAAATAACGATGAGGTGATGGTAATAATAATTTCAATACCTGTCCAGGTAAATATCTACTCTTTGCCAGCCATTGTGCTAGGCACCTTGTATGCACATAGACTTCGTACCTGTGTAGGGCCTGGCACAAAGGAGGCTCAGTAAGATATGGAGTCTTATTATTTTTACTGTGATTGATCTTTACAATCACCCAGCAATAATGTAGAATTAGTGGTAGTTATAGTAGCAGTACTAGTGATCAGCTAGTTACTATTATATTATTGGCTAAATATTTTAGATGCATTATCTTCCTTAATAATCATTTTATGAACACAAAAGCCTATGGGTAAGTACTATCTCTTTGTAACGGAGGAAAAAAACAGGGGCTCAAAGATGTTAAAAAGTTACCCAGGTTATTTATGACACTTGGAATCGGAAGGGTCAGAAATCAACCCTGATGTCCCATATCAAATCCTGGGCTCTTAAAACACCATGTTGCACTTGTCCATGTCAGCAGGCTAAAAGCAATATGACGTGCTGGGTCTGATTGAGATCTGGGGTCAGACAATTCCTCTGAGGCATTAGAGGAATCAGGGCCACTTTAACATTTGGGGATAGTATCAGTTTTGAGTATCTGTTAGGCTCTGTGAACAAGTGCTAGGTGCTGTTTCATGTAACCTCAGGTGGATGTTACTATCTCTGCTGTATAGATGAGGAGACTGAGGTTCCAAGAGTTGAAAATAGTTTCTTAACTTTGGCTCCATTTCTTAGTCGGTGAAAACAGAGCTTGTGCTTTATCTACTCAATCCCCCCCCCACCCCCCGTTCTCGTCTGCCCAAGTCCTGAACTGCTAAGAGAAAGCATCCAATTTTGTAGCGACCTTTGCTTTGCTTTTTAAACCACCCATACTTATTATACATATAATTAGTTATTGGAATTATAGCTTAAGGAAAGAATAGTGTCATCCTGTTCTTCACAGAAATAATTCCACTTGATTGAGGAGTCCCTGGAAGTGTTTTCATTTAGGGGAAAAGAAATTTCACCTTAATTCTGAATAGGAATAATTGCGAGGATTTCAGTGTAACTGAAAATTGGCATTTTAAATAACATCAGTTATTGGCTAGCCTGTGTGTTGATGCTATAAATGGTGGCTTTTGCAAAACTACTTAATAGGGGAATCCAGGAGCTACAGAAGCGACAGTCCGTACACTAAATGCACTATGAACATTGTATGTAAAAATATAGAGATGGGGTATCATTGTTATTTCACTTACAACTATTTCATATGTTATTCTATATGGATATGAAGATAGACGTGGCTGTGATCCACGCAGTGGGAAAACTTTAAAGTTGTAGTTAAGTATATGGAGTTTTTTTTTTGTTCTTTCTTTGCCAAGGGGCAGTGTATTATTTCATTAATAATTCATACTTAAGATTCTAGAGACCCAGATTTGTATCCTTGCTCAGCCACAGTCTGTGACATTGTCCAAGACCTTTCTCAGTGCTGGACCACATTCCAAATCCCTAATATTCACGTGATAATACATTTTCAATTCTGACAGATGAACTGAATTTTCCTATGGATTCCTGTAGGAAAATTTAGCTGTCATAACTATACATTTTCCAAGAGAAGTAAATAACAATGGAACTTCAAAAGTAGAAAAACCAAAGCATTGCTGATAAAGCATATAGATCAAAAGAAATTGTTCATGAATTCATCCTTAACTAATTCAATTTTTGAAGTGTTACTAGTATACATAGCTCATCAGCATCACTGTTTTGAGTGATCCTGAGAATATCTGAAATATTAGAACAGTGCACCACAAATTTATACTGAGACATTCAATAAATAACTCAAATGTCAATTATGAAATGGGTACAATATCTAACGAAACCATGAGAACCCCTGGCTTCTTTAATCTGCAACACACACACACATCACTGGCATTCAGGAAGTGCTGTGCCCTTCCTCTGGCAAACCAGCATGGCCTTAAGAAGTGACTCTTGCAATGGTACAGAATAGCTCTTGAGTCTCCCTTGAGCCTTGAAGGCAGCAAGACTTGGTTTGAATCTTGACACCCTCCTTCCCGACTTAACGGCTCTGTTACCTTATAACTGTATCTAAATGTCTCTGGTCCCCAGATACATGACAATTATTAATATTTATCAAGTGCTTACATAAGCCAGGGCTGAGTCCCCAAAGCGGCTAGAGAAATTATCTACAATTATCATTTTTTTCTGTCTCTCTTTCTTCTTCCTTTTTCACTCCCTCGTACCTTCTCTCTTGACCTTTGTGTTATTTTCTTCCCTCCTACATTTGATGATACCTATTATGGGCCAGAGATTGTGTTCAGTTCTGGGTATTCAAAGATGAATGAGACATGGTTCCTGTCCTCAGTAATTTACTACCAGGATAGGTTGACATAATAGGGCAAGTGGTGAAATGGAGAAGAAACAGAAAAGTAAGTGACATGAGGAAGTTCCTAGCAAAGATGGGTAAGATCCAAAAGAAGAAAAGTCATTAGTTCTACCTGGGAAGGCTCCTTGGCTTCTGAAACATCAGAGCTGAAAGGATGGATGGAGTTTTAAGAGGTCGATAAAGGGCAAGTGTGGACGAGGCTGCATTATCTACACAGAGTTGTGGAGGCACAGAAGCATGTGGAAAGTCTGAAGAAAGGTAAGTATCTGGGGAATCAAAGGCATATGCTGTGTAGAATGTTGTAGTCAAGATGAATCTGGGCACAAATCATGTAGAGATCTGGATGCAAAAAATATTAATTTTTGTTACATGAATACCACTGTGGAGGCATTACCATTTTGAAGTTGGTAAGAGATGTTCTTGCAGCATCGCTGACTATAATCTTTGTTTCTAATATTTAAAATAACATATGTTTACTTTATTGTTAACGCTGAATTAATATCTAAATTTTATTTACATATATGTCTATATATTTATAAAATATAAATACAAAAGCATATATATATATATATATGGGTGAATGTATATATGCCCACATATATATGTATATGTTTATAAAAATAAATACCAAAATATGTATTATATTTCATATATCTCTATATGTGTCTGTATCTATATCTGATGTATAAAGTAAAACATTTGGCTTTTACCTCTCGTGTAATAATACCAACCTAAACTCTTATTTGGCAATTAATAAGATTTTAAACATGATTGGTGAGCTTCAGGAAATTTCAGTGACTTGCCCAAAATCACATGGTTAGTAATACTCCTGAAGTAAATTTTCATCTATATAATCCCAGACCATTTTCTAACAGATGCAGTCCTATACTTTCTATTGCAGAGTGCTAGGAAATGTGGCAGTGAACCTCCAATTCCTTCACAAAACACATCAAGTTATCTTCATTTATATTCTTTGCCAAATTGTTATAAGCACTTATATAAGATTAATCATGGGATACATTATTTTTATTTTTTTTATTTTGTTTTTTTTTTTTTTTGCGGTACGCATGCCTCTCACTGTTGTGGCCTCTCCTGTTGCAGAGCACAGGCTCCGGATGCGCAGGCTCAGCGGCCATGGCTCACGGGCCTAGCCGCTCCGCGGCATGTGGGATCTTCCCGGACTGGGGCACAAAACCGTGTCCCCTGCATCGGCAGGCGGACTCTCAATCACTGCGCCACCAGGGAAGCCTGGCATACATTATTTTTAAAATAAAATTTTTAAAATGTTATAAGCATTTTAAGTTGCTACATAATATTTTTTTAACATCTTCATTGGAGTATAATTGCTTTACGTGTGTTAGTTTCTACTGTATAACAAAGTGAATCAGCTATAGTGTACATATATCCCCATATCTCCTCCCTCTTGCGTCTCCCTCCCACCCTCCCTATCCCAACCCTCTAAGTGGTCACAAAGCACTGAGCTGATCTCCCTGTGCTACGCAGCTGCTTCCCACTAGCTATCTGTTTTACATTTGGTTGTGTATATATGTCCATGCCACTCTCTCACTTCGTCCCAACTTACCCTTCCCCCTCCCCGTGTCCTCAAGTCCATTCTCTACATCTGCGTCTTTATTCCTGTCCTGCCCTTAAGTTCTTCAGAACCTTTTTTAAATATATGTTCCATATATATATATGCGTTAGCATACAGTATTTGTTTTTCTCTTTCTTTCTGAATTTTATTTTATTTTTTTATACAGCAGGTTCTTATTAGTCATCAGTTATATACACATCAGTGTATACATGTCAATCCCAATCGCCCAATTCATCACACCACCACCACCATCACCACCCCTGCTTTCCCCCTTGGTGTCCATATGTTTTTTCTCTACTTCTGTGTCTCAACTTCTGCTCTGCAAACCGGTTCATCTGTACCATTTTTCTAGGTTCCACTTATATGCGTTAATATACGATATTTGCTTTTCTCTTTTTGACTGACTTCACTCTGTAAGACAGTCTCTAGATCCATCCACGTCTCGACAAATGACCCAATTTCGTTCCTTTTTATGGCTGAGTAATATTCCATTGTATATATGTACATCTTCTTTATCTGTTCATCTGTCGATGGGCGTTTAGGTTGCTTCCATGACCTACCTGGCTATTGTAAATAGTGCTGCAGTGAACACTGGGGTGCATGTGTCTTTTTGAATTATGGTTTTCTCTGGGTGTGTGCCCAGTAGTGGGATTGTTGGATCATATGGTAATTCTATTTTTAGTTTTTTAAGGAACCTCCATACTGTTCTCCACAGTGGCTGTATCAATTTACATTCCCACCAACAGTGCAAGAGGGTTCCCTTTTCTCCTCACCGTCTCCAGCATTTGTTGTTTGTAGATTTTCTGATGATGCCCGTTTTAACTGGTGTGAGGTGATACCTCATTGTAGTTTTGATTTACATTTCTCTAATAATTAATGATATTGAGCATTCTTTCATGTGCATCTTGGCCATGAATTTTTATAATATCTGCTTAATATTTTATGCATTTGATCATTACAACCTTAACTGCTAATTTAATATTTCCCAGTGTTACATATTTAAATTACTTGCCTTTTTAAAAATACCATACAAAAAAGTGAACATCTTAATCCAAAAATTTGGGGGTTAGGAGAAAAGAAATTTGTCATTTCCTTGGAATATGTTCTTAGTTTTAAAAATACCAGGTCAAAGTATCTAAACAAGCTTTTGATTCCTGATACTTAAACACATTAGCTTTCTAATTATGTTATATTTTGCAAAAGCACCAGAGATATCTGAGAAATCTAGTTTCTCCAAATCCAGACCATTCTCTCTGTCTACCTATCTACCTATCACCTATCTAATTGATAAGTTATTGGTCACAAAGAAAGGTAAATGCAGTTTTTTCTGAACGCTATAAAGGTTGAACAGTTTTCTAATGTTTCACTTTCTCCTTTGCAATGTATCTGTGCGGATTTGGCATTATTGAAGTTATTGTATCAAAGCTATTATTCAGTGATAAGGTGGGCATGCATTGAAGGGTCTTTGGTTGTATACCCTTCACCCCTCATAACTGGCAGCATGTAGTACAAATTCCATAAGTAGCAGAAAGTATGGGTGTAGGATATTACCCCCCAAAAGAATTTTTCCCTGATGAATTTGTACCACTTAACCTCATAATTGAAAGACTCTTTTTCAGAGATCGTAAGGTGATAATTGCACGTTATATTGGCAAGAGTTTGGGGGAATAACAGAGCTAGTTTTTTCATAACTAGGATAATGTGTTCAACAAGTCTTATTCAAATAGGAGTTTAGCACAGCATTTTATATCAACTGCAATCTTTGAACAGCACAATCTGGGAGACCCACAAAGAGTGAATTACAGTGATCAGCCTTCAAAATGACAAAGGAGTTAATCAACATCTCCTTGCCTTTCTCATGAAGCCTCTCAATCTGGTGATATCACAGAAATTATAAAAGGAAGTCTTCGTGATGGATACAAAATGCTTCTCAAATGATAATACCAAAGACAACGGGAAGAAAAAAATAAAGACTCAACTTTTAAATTTTTGAGATGACTGAATTCTAATAAGAAGTACTCCCTGAATGATGAGACGTAAGGAATAGCTGTTTAGTACTTGGGAGGAACTTAGGCCAGGCTAGGATTTAAATTCTTAAACTTCTGCCCAAGGGAAATCTCCATGTGATTGAATACAGTTAAGATGAAACCATGCCTTTTAAATACAGGAGAATCAAGCACATTGGTCTATTCACAGTAGGGTGGTGAATGCCAGCTTCAGAGCAAGATGATTCCCTCTTTCCCCTGTTAATCCTCCTGCCAGGGTTCACCTCCAATCTCATACCTTCCCAACCCTACTCCCAGTGCCAGGTTCAAAATCTCCATTGAATTCAATTCACAGAGAATGGACTAGTCTCATTAATTGAATTTTCTGATTAGATTTTCAAAATGGAGTTCCAGGGAAACACTTCTAGAATTTAATAGTTTACATTTCCCGTTTCTGAGTCTACTTTGCAGTTAATGTGATCAAGGATTCAGCAGGACAGGCTCATCCTTCTGAACATCAATTGTGGATTTTTCTTCTACTGGAAATGTTAGAGCCTCCTATTTTCAAGGAAAAAAAAATGTGTCCCAGGGAAGTTCTGTGATTTTTCCAAAGGCAACTATTTAAGGTGTCTAACTAAGGCAGCCCTAGACCCCTTCCTGAGTTGAAAATTTACAAAAGCCAAAGACAAAATCTCTAACAGTTTTCATTGTATCAACTCCAAGTCATATGCTGTTTTCTTTTTTGTGAGGTTATTTACCATACTAACTGCCCCTGAAGAAAGCATGTTGTATACTACTCTCCAAAAAACTGATAACTATGATTTGTTGCCAATTTGGTGTAATGGAAGTTTAAACATAATATTTAAGCTTGTGAACACATTGCTGGGCATTGAGGATGTGTGACTATAAGCACATGGGGAGACGTGGACACTACTTTTGCTTGATCACTACTTTGAAAAAGAGGAACACAGTCTATTTCTCGGGAGATGGGAAGCTATTTAAAATGAGCACCATCAAAAGTTGTTTTAAATTAGTTTACTTTGGCAAAAAGGGTATAAGGATCTTTTCTCTGTCTTCTTAAAATCACAGGTGAAAATGGATAAAAGTGCCATTTAATTGAGGATTATAGTCACATTTTAGTCTTCATGGTTCAAAAGCTGTGACTTCTCAAATCAGAGAGGGAAAATCACTTATTACTATATTTTCTCTTCTGTATTTGGTGATATTTAATACCAAACAATTATTAAAACATAGAAGTCCTTCTCTTGTCCACAAAAGAAATAGCTTAAAGCTACTAATACTTGGGAGAATATGTGGGCCAAAGCAAATAATTCAGGGTAGAAGAAGTAGAAAGAACGTTTAAGGCAGTTTTTAAGCTTCTGTTTTAGGAGTTTATTAACATCTTGCCGTATCTATGCACGTGAAATGATCTGCCTTTTGTATAGGAATTTAAAAAGTTAAGTAACATGTATAGATATGCCCCAACACAAGGAGAAAAATAGAAGGACCAAAGGCACTTGTGGTTTTTCTTATCCTGCTTTTATGGGCACAAGGTAGCAGGAGAAATGTTCCAGAAACTATGTCTTGGATTTTTTAATGAGTTGCTACTAGTTGTAAGGCAATGGGCTCAGGCAAAGCAAAAGCTGTTCATTACAGTTTGTACTGAAGCCAGTTTCGTGTGTGGCACACCCTAAGGACATGGGAGACACTCCCCACTTAACCTTAAAATATCAGGAAACCTACTCTCAATGTTGTACAATAAAAGAAGAAGGTGTGAAACCTCCCAGGTGTGCAGCTTCCCAGATGGGTCATCGTGAGCAACTCACTTCACTGTATACGTATTATTCTCATGTTACAGATAAGGAACCAAATACCTGTCTGGCCGTCTCAAGGAGCAGTCCTTTAGACAGCTATACGCAATGACATTGATGAACTTTTGACCTGTAGATGTAAGAATGACATGGTGGAAACATGTTTGACACGTGGCTAAAGAACCAGTATCCGAACCATATCTTTTAGGGTCCTGGCAGGAGTGGGGTGATTCAGGAGAGTTTAATGAGGGAAGTACTGAGAAAAGTATGGCCAGGTTAAGAGAGCCCATTAAGGAATAGGGAATCCCCACAAGGCCAGCAGCAGAAGTGCTAATATCATTCCTAGACCTGAAGGAGCCAGGGAAGGAGGCGCTAACAGACACTAGAGTTTTGCTCTAGTGTTATCCCAAGATAGAACCCGTAGATGGCCAAGCATGTGATTGAGGTATTGGGTGGTCTGGAACCTCACCCTGCTCCAGCCTCCCTATCTCCTGGGGTAGTGTGCATTGGTGGAGTCTAACACAAAGCCAGCAAGTAAGTCCATCCATAGAGGCCACTCTCCCACACCAAAAGTAGGTGCAGAATGCTGGAGAGTGGATGTGGAAGAGCAGCTGGCAAGTGTTCAGCACTCGAACCAGTATCCAGATAAGCATTAAATTCTGTTTGGGAAGCCAGAAGGGGAGGGGAGACAGTACGGTTGGGTAACTACTGTGTGACAAGAACTTTGCATGATTTATCTCACATAGTCTTAGAATCCCCTTGATGAGAGGCTGATTATTATCTCCATGTAACAGGGGAGGTGAGCCCTGGTGGGTTTAATAATGTGTTCATGATCACAAAGCTTGTAAGTGTGAGGATAATATGAGAAACCAAACTTGCTTGACTTCAATAGGTGGGAGCATTTATAAGGGGACTCTACCTTGTCAACAGATGGGCATCGTAGGTAGTAGGAAGCTGTATACCTTGATGGTGGAGGACATCAACATTTCTGTAATAGGTGGAAACCCAGGGAGCTCTTCTTGTCCCATTAAAGCAAGGCCTGCTGTCATGATGCTTCACTCATATTCTGATACAACTCATAGACACTGACCCAAGTATGCTATTTTCAAACGAGCTTCAAAACTATTTTAATTCCATGTGTCTGAGAGACATCACAGTTTTTTTTTTAATTTACTCTCTCATGATATATTAAAAAAAAATGATGAGAATAATACATACCAGTCTTCTCTGACTCTGAGGAAGCTGTAAAAATTCTTCCACTGAAGTAACCTAAGAGGATTAATGTGTAGACCTTAATCCATCAACTTCTTTGAAAACAGTTGCTGCCTCCCTTGAGGAATTATATTGCTTTTCTCTGATTATTAGAAGCTCTACATCAAATTCCAAAGTCCAATGGATGGCTTTAATTCATGATGACCTTAAATTGTGGTGGTACCTAAACTTTACAAACTACAAGTTACTCATGTTACTAGCATGGGGGTAAAACTGTTTTCTAATCCTTCTTACTGGAATTGGGCCCATACTGAAGATTCTGAGTCATGAAAATATACATCCATAGCGGAGTAACCGTGTTGGCATCTTGTCATGCTGATAATGAGGTTTTCTTATTGTTGTTTTTACTGTCTTTTGCCTAGATGTTTATTTTCCTCTCAGCAGTGCCTCACAGTGATCCAAATCAGAATGATTGCTATATTTCTGTTTTTCTCTTCTTTCAGTTTTTTGTTTATAACCATATACGTATGACCTATTGACTTATATTACAATATGGTCAAATCCTGAAAGAAATCACTGTATTGAAAGATATCAGTATGTTACTATCCATACTTCCAAATAGGCAGGGTTATCCAGTTGAGTGCTCCCTGAATGGGAAGCTCTGATATAAAGGTGGCTTCAAGGTTGAAGAAAGTGCATAAGAACTCACAGCTTTTCCCAGAGCCTGCTCACTGACTGGGTGGATTAGATTTCCCTGGGCACTCTTGTGCCTCGGCTGATACTTGAATGATTCAGGGACTTGAAATCCTTGCAAACCTTTTACAGACAGATGATATAATTAGAGCATACGAGTCCAAAAACACAGGATTACAACTTCAGACATGACCAAGTGATTCACTCATCTTCAATTTGAATTGAACATTTATGATGTCCCTGAGGTTAGAAGTGAGGGGCAAATTGTCTTTAATGCAGAGACTTTTCCTTCACTTGGTCCAGAGAGGTAACACATTCATTCAATAGGGATATTCTGGACTAGTGACAAACACTTCTGTTATGGGCTTTTAGTAATATGGGGTGGGCATCTTATGGCACAGAGTTAAGTAAAACTGCAGGGCACAGAAAAATGTAGTATCATCATAATAAGATATCTGGATGGTTATTTGAAATGGGAAGAATAGCAATATCGGTTAATATGGGAATGCCCAAGTTACTCATAGTACATTCAATGAAAAATTATACAGCTGTAAGAAGTAATGAGTTGGGCCTCTAACCATTGACAAGATCTCAAAGATATCCACTGTGTGAAAAAAGAAAGTCTCAGAACAATGACTATACTGTGACCACATTTGTGGTTAAAGGTTCATGTGCACATTTGCACATTTGTATGCATATACATGTGAAAATATACACGTCAAAATATTAGCAGTATCTATGAAAAGAGGTATGAGGGTAGGGAGAGGGCTAAATAAAGATTTTTCAAAATATCATCAGGAATATCTAAGAAGATTTTGAAACTTTAATAAGAATATTAAATTACTAGTGACACACAGAGAAGCAGAAGATGAAACCCTGAAAATATGTCAGAAAAAATACTAACATTTTAGCACTGATATTATGTTATTTTGTATGATTTTATGTTTACTCCCTTTTCTCTTTTCTATATCTTCCCATTTCTCTAAAATATTTATTACTTTTACTATAGTCATGATGTAACTAAACAATTAAAATATAAATGTAGTTGAACAATGCCTTAAGATTTAGACACTTGCCTATATTAACTCTGATTGGCATTTTATTTGTCTGAGTTGATTCTAAGGATGCATTTATTTCTTTCATCTCTCTGATGTATTTGTGAGCCTCAGAATGATTTATCTCTGACCTCAGAGCCTTCTAGCTATTTGTGTATTTACTTCTCTTGTAGGGGAACTGGAGTCTGTGATAAAGTGTAGGATTCTTTCACTTCCAGGATTTTCCAGAGTAGATGAAGCTATGTTATGATTTATACTTTAATTTGGTAGGCAAGAGTATGCCATTCAGCTTACTTTCTAATGTATATATTCGCAAGTTCTTTTTTTTATAAATTATAAAATGTATTTTTGCAAGTTATCCACTACTGTCTATGACTACAGTCTTTCTCAGTGTTGGCATCAGAGATGCACACCAGCTAAATGTCAAGAGAAAAGAGAAAATTATCTGAGTGGGGTCCTGATGTATGCACGTGTGTGTGTGTGTGTGTGTGTGATTCACACATTGATTTTTGAATGAGCTGTCCGGCTAAAAGTCATTCTCCCATTTTTTTTTTCCCCTCAGCAATTATAAAAACTGCCCTTCCCAATATGGACAGAGAAGCCAAGGAGGAGTACCTGGTTGTTATCCAAGCCAAAGATATGGGTGGACACTCGGGTGGCCTATCTGGAACCACAACACTTACAGTGACCCTCACTGACGTGAATGACAATCCTCCAAAATTTGCCCAGAGTAAGTGAATTCCCCATGCTGGTGAGCATCTAAGTATGATGTTTCCCTTTGAATCTATATTCTAATTTTCAGTGATTTGAAAAATTGATAGCAATCACTGACTGCTTATTATGTGCAAGGTATGGTAATTCATATATATGAAAAACTCTCCTATCACTTTGGTACTAAATGTATCCTCACTTTACAGATTTCAAAGAATTTAAGAACATTTCTGAATATTAAGCATAAAGTAAACAATGGAGCTGAGAATTAGAACCAGCAAGTCTGGCTGCAAGATTTGTGCCTATTTCTCTATTGCATGATACCTCCCATTAAGAAAACTCAAGAGAATGATTGAAATGCACCTCAGATATTGTTCTATCAATAGTCCCACTTGTATAAAAGAAACTAAATCTCTAGAGCCTGAGGTGGGGAAGGCAGATGTACAGTACACTTGCTGCAAAATATACACTCCTCCTTCCTGTGGCTGGTGGGACATCAGTGATCACTGACTCTACCCGTTCCTACTAAAGCTGTGCTTGGCCCCAGAAACCTCTCAACAGCATTGTAGGCAGCCACCATCAATGAATCAAGGAGACAATCATTATTTGCCAACTTTCTTGTACTCTCATAGAACCCTTTCCTTCTGTGCATTTATCCAAGTAATGTGACATTAGAGAGATGATTTGGGAAGGACTTTCTGACATGGAGAGTCTTGAAATGAGAGAAATAAATGATGAATAGGAATTAGCTGGAACAAGGTGAAACTGGGGAAGGGAGGATGGACATTGCAACTAGAAGAAAAGGATGTCCAAAAGCCCCAAGGAAGAAGGGTGTACGGCCCTGGATGAGAACTGAAAAAAGTTCACTACAGCTGGAGCACGAGGCTGGAGAGTTAGGCAGGAATTAGCCATCCTTGGATTTGCAGGTCATTTTAAGTACCAAGACTTTTATCCTAAGATCACTAGGAAGTCATTAAAATATTTTAACTTGTAGGTTAAGTAATAAGATTTGATTCTAGGGAAATCAGAGAAAATGGAATCTGGCCTTCTTCCAGTGTCTTTCCACACTGCAGCCAGGTAAGGGGTGCTTGTAATCATTCATGTAAAAGGTGATGGAAGCCCTGGCAAGCAAGGTTGGTCGCAGTGGGAGTGGAGAAAGTGTATAAGGGTGTTAGATATTTAAGAGCTAATGGTAACAAAAATCTAAGGATAGATTGCATTTTCAGTTGAGGAGGTGAGTTATCCTATTTCTGACATGAGAGATTACATGCATGCTAGTGCTCTTTGCTGGGATAGGAAATACCTTAGGAAAACCAGTTTTTGCAGAGAGAGAGAGAAGAGAGGGGAGGGAGAAGGAGAGTGAGAGAGGAAGGGAAAGACAGAGGTGCGGTTTGAAAGTGACACATTTGAGGTACCTTGGAGAATTTCTCTGCAAAAATGCCAAGGTAGAAAGAACAGAGAAGATGCATTTCATTAAGAATTTTAGGAAAAGTGGGAGTGAGAGCAGTGCCTCTTGACCAGTTGTGCTTCACCGACTCAGCTGTGGGAAAAGCACCACAACCGGCTCCAGCTGGAAGTGGGGGCTCAGACTTTAATCCACTGGAACATTTTCCATGTGGATAGCATGAGGTAGAGCTTCAAAATGGCGGAGGAGTGAGCCGTGGAGATACCATATACATCAGAAATACATCTACATGTGGAACAACTCCTACAGAACACCAAATGAACACTAGCATAAGACCTCAGACCACCCAAAAGGCAAGAAACTCTCCAAGTACCTGGGTAGAGCAAAAAAAAAAAAAAAAAAAAGGGACAAAAGAATAGGGAAGAGACCTGCACTTCTGGGAGGGAGCTGTGAAGGAGGAAAGGTTTCCACACACTACAAGCCCCTTCACTGGCAGAAACGGGGGGTGTGCAGGGGGGAAGCTTCGGAGCCACGGAGGAGAGCGCAGCAACGGGTGCGGAGGGCAAAGTGGATCGGAGGGCACAGAGGATCGGTGCCGGCCAGCACTAACCAGCCCGAGAGGCTTGTCTGCCCACCCGCCGGGGCGGGCGGGGGGCTGGGAGCTGAGGCTGGGGCTTCGGTCGGATCCCAGGGAGAGGACTGGGGTTGGCTGCGTGAACACAGCCTGAAGGGACTAGTGCGCCACAGCTAGCCGGGAGGGAGTCCGGGAGAAAGTCTGGAGCTGCCTAAGAGGCAAGAGACCATTGTTTCGGGGTTCGCGAGGAGAGGGGATTCAGAGCACCGCCTAAACGAGCTCCAGAGATGGGCGCGAGCCATGGCTATCAGCGCGGACCCAAGAGCCGGGCATGAAACGCTAAGGCTGCAGCTGCAGCCAACAAGAACCTGTGTGCAAGCACAAGGCACTATCCACACCTCCCCTCCTGGGAGCCTGTGCTGCCCGCCACTGCCAGGGTCCCATTACTGAGGGACAACATCCCTGGGAGAACACATGGCGCCTCAGGCTGTTACAACATCATGCTGGGCTCTGCCGCCACAGGCTTGCCCCGCATTCCGTACCCCTTCCTCCCCCCGGCCGGAGTGAGCCAGAGCCCCCTAATCAGCTGCTCCTTTAACCTCATCCTGTCTGAGCGAAGAACAGATGCCCTCAGGTTACCTACACACAGAGGCGGGGCCAAATCCAAAGCTTAAACCCCAGGAGCTGTGCGAACAAAGAAGAGAAAGGGAAATCTCTCCCAGCAGCTTCAGGAGCAGCAGATTAAATCTCCACAATCAATTTCATGTACCTTGCATGAGTGTAATAGCTGAATGGACAACGAATCATCCCAAATGGAGGCAGTGGACTTTGGGAGCAACGATATATATATATTTTTTTCCTTTTCCCCTTTTTGTGAGTCTGTATGTGGATGCTTCTGTGTGTGATTTTGTCTGTATAGCTTTGTTTTTACCATTTGTCTTAGGGTTCTATCTGTTTTTTTGTTTTTTTTTTTTTAATTTTTAGTATAGTTTTCAGCACTTGTTATCATTGGTGGATTTGTTTTTTGGTTTGGTTGCTCTCTTCTTTCTTTCTGTTAATTTTTAAATAATTTTTATTTTTAATAATCATTTTTTATTTTTCAGTTTAATGACTTTATTTTATTTTTTTTCTTTCTTTCTTTATTTTTTCTCCATTTTATTCTGAGCCGTGTGGATGACAGGGTCTTTGTGCTCTGGCCGGGCATCAGGCCTGTGCCTCTGGGTGGGAGAGCCGAGTTCAGGACATTGGTCCTCCAGAGACCTCCCAGCTCCACGTAATATCAGACGGCGAAAATCTCCCAGAGATCTCCATCTCAACGCCAAGACCCAGCTCTACTCAACGACCAGCAAGCTACAGTGCTGGACACCCTATGCCAAACAACTAGCAAGACAGGAACACAACCCCGACCATTAGCAGAGAGGCTGCCTAAAATCATAATAAGGTCACAGACACCCAAAAACACACCACTGGACACGGGCCTGCCCACCAGAAAGACAAGATCCAGCCTCATCCACCAGAACACAGGCAGTAGTCCCCTACACCAGGAAGCCTACACAACCCACTGAACCAACCTTAGCTACTGCTGGCAGACACCAAAAACAACAGGAACTATGAATCTGCAGCCTGCAAAAAGGAGACCCCCAAACACAGTAAATTAAGCAAAATGAGAAGAAAGAGAAACACACATCACATGGAGGAGCAAGGTAAAAACCCAACAGACCAAACAAATGAAGAGGATATAGGCTTTCTACCTGAAAAAGATTTCAGAATAATGATAGTAAAGATGATCGAAACTCTTGGAATTACAATGGAGAAAATACAAGAAACGTTTAACAAGGACATAGAAGAACTAAGGAGCAAACAAACAATGATGAACAACACCATAAATGAAATGAAAAATTCTCTAGAAGGAATCAGTAGCCGAATAACTGAGGCAGAAGAATGGGTAAGTGACCTGGAAGATTAAATAGTGGAAATAACTACTGCAGAGCAGAATAACGAAAAAAGAATGAAAAGAATTGAGGACAGTCTCAGAGACCTCTGGGACAACATTAAATGCACCATCATTTGAATTATAGGGGTCCCAGAAGAAGAAGAGAAAAAGAAAGGGACTGAGAAAATATTTGAAGAGATTATAGTTGAATACTTCCCTAATACGGAAATGGAAATAATTAATCAAGTCCAGGAAGCACAGAGAGCCCCATACAGGATAAATCCAAGGAGAAACACACCAAGACACATATTAATCAAGCTATCAAAAATTAAATACAAAGAAAACATATTAAAAGCAGGAAGGGAAAAACAACAAATAACATACAAGGGAATCCCCATAAGGTTAACAGCTGATCTTTCAGCAGAATCTCTGCAAGCCAGAAGGGAGTGACAGGACATATTTAAAGTGATTAAAGGGAAAAACCTACAACCAAGATGACTGTACCCAGCAAGGATCTCATTCAGATTTGATGGAGAAATTAAAACCTTTGCAAACAAGCAAAAGCTAAGAGAATTCAGCACCACTAAACCAGCTTTACAACAAATGCTAAAGGAACTTCTCTAGGCAGGAAACACAAGAGAAGGAAAAGACCTACAAAAACAAACCCAAAACAAATAAGAAAATGGTAATACGAACATACATATCGATAATTACCTTAAATGTAAATGGATTAAATGCTCCAACCAAAAGACATAGACTGGCTGAATGGATACAAAAACAAGACACGTATATATGCTGTCTACAAGAGACCCACTTGAGAGCTAGGGACACATACAGACTGAAAGTGAGGGGATGGAAAAAGATATTCCATGCAAATAGAAACCAAAAGAAAGCTGGAGTAGCAATTCTCATATCAGACAAAATAGACTTTAAAACAAAGACTGTTACAAGAGACAAAGAAGGACACTACATAATGATCAAGGGATCAATCCAAGAAGAAGATATAGCAATTGTAAATATTTATGCACCCAACATAGGATCACCTCAATACATAAGGCAAATGCTGACAGCCGTAAAAGGGGAAATCAACAGTAACACATTCATAGTAGGGGACTTTAACACCCCACTTTCACCAACGGACAGATTATCCAAAATGAAAATAAATAAGGAAACACAAGCGTTAAATGATACATTAAACAAGATGGACTTAATTGGTATTTATAGGACATTCCATCCAAAAATAACAGAATACACTTTCTTCTCTAGTGCTCATGGAACATTCTCCAGGATAGATCATATCTTGGGTCACACATCAAGTATCTTTTCCGACCATAACGCTATGAGACTAGATATCAATTACAGGAAAAAAAAAACTGTAAAAATACCAACACATGGAGGCTAAACAATACACTACTAAATAACCAGGAGATCACTGATGAAAGCAAAGAGGAAATCAAAAAATACCTAGAAACAAATGACAATGAAAACACGATGACCTAAAACCTATGGGATGCAGCAATAGCAGTTCTAAGAGGGACGTTTATAGCAACACAATCCTACCTTAAGAAACAAGAAACATCTCAAACAACCTAATCTTACACCTAATCAATTAGAGAAAGAAGAACAAGAAAACCCCCCACAAAGTTAGCAGAAGGAAAGAAATCATAAAGATCAGATCAGAAATAAATGAAAAAGAAATGAAGGAAACCATAGCAAAGATCACTAAAACTAAAAGCTGGTTCTTTGAGAAGATGAACAAAATTGGTAAACCATTAGCCAGACTCATCAAGAAAAAAAGGGAGAAGACTCAAATCAGTAGAAGTAGAAGTGAAAAAGGAGAAGTAACAACTTACATTGCAGAAATACAAAATATCATGAGAGATTAATACAAGCAACTATATGCCAATAAATTAGACAACCTGGAAGAAATGGACAAATTCTTAGAAAAGCGCAGCCTTCCGAGACTGAACCAGAAAGAAATAGAAAATATAAACAGACCAATCACAAGCACTGAAATTGAAACTGTGATTAAAAACCTCCAACAAACAAAAGCCCAGGACCAGATGGCTTCACAGGCAAATTCCATCAAACATTTAGAGAAGAGCTAACACCTATCCTTCTCAAACTCTTCCAAAATGTAGGAGAGGGAGGAACACTCCCAAACTCATTCTACGAGACCACCATCACCCTGATACCAAAACCAGTCAAAGATGTCACAAGGAAAGAAAACTACAGGCCAATATCACTGATGAACATAGTTGCAAAAATCAACTATCCAGAAATGGGCAGAAGACCTAAATAGACATTTCTCCAAAGAAGATATACAGACTGCCAGCAAACACATGAAAGGATGCTCAACATCACTAATCATTAGAGAAATGCAAGTCAAAACTACAATGAGATATCATCTCACACCAGTCAGAAAGGCCATCATCAAAAAATCTACAAACAATAAATGCTGGAGAGGGTGTGGAGAAAAGGGAACCCTCTTGCACTGTTGGTGGGAATGTAAATTGATACAGCCACTGTGGAGAACAGTATGGAGGTTCCTTAAAAAACTACAAATAGAACTACCATATGACCCAACAATCCCACTACTGGACATATACCCTGAGAAAACCATAATTCAAAAAGAGTCATGTACCACAATGTTCATTGCAGCTCTATTTACAATAGCCAGGACATGGAAGCAACCTAAGTGTCCATCATTGAATGAATGGATAAAGAAGATGTGGCACATATATACAATGGAATATTACTCAGCCATAAAAAGAAACGAAATAGAGCTATTTGTAATGAGGTGGATAGACCTAGAGTCTGTCATACAGAGTGAATAAGTCAGAAAGAGAGAGACAAATACCGTATGCTAACACATATATATGGAATTTAAGAAGAAAAAAATGTCATGAAGAACCTAGGGGTAAGACAGGAATAAAGACACAGACATACTAGATAATGGACTTGAGGACACGGGGAGGGGGCAGGTTAAGCTGGGACAAAGTGAGAGAGTGGCATGGACATATATATGCTACCAAATGTAAAATTGATAGCTAGTGGAAAGCAGCCGCATAGCACAGGGAGATCAGCTTGGTGCTTTGTGACCACCTTGAGGGGATGGAGGGAGGGAGACGCAAGAGGGAAGAGATATGGGGATATATGTATATGTATAGCTGATTCACTTTGTCATAAAGCAGAAACTAACACACCATTGTAAAGCAATTATACTCCAATAATGATGTTAAAAAAATTTCTTTTTTTTAAAGAATTTTAGAATTTTCACATCTGGCCATTCATAAATCAGACAACAATGCCAACCTTTGAAACCAAATGACTGAAATAAAAAACGTCATCTCTTGCATCCTTCCCCTGACTCTTGTTTTCTTTTCAGTTGCCATTATAGTTAATGCGCTAACATGCAACTCCTCTTTCTCACAAAATGATTGTTTCAATTGAGTGGTGGCGGATAAGTTTCAAGTATTCCCTTTCTTAGAGGTAATATCGATTAACTACGATCCCACTGAAAGGGATGATGAGAGTAGGAAGAGTAGAAGTGGATAAAGAAACGTTTCATTGGCTTGGTTTCCCAAGGCTTCCTGATGCAGGGTTAGTAGCAAGGTGAGCCCCTTGCTCTCTTATTATTTAATAAGCACACCTCAAGGAATCATCTGAAAACTTTATCTGAAATATAAAGTTGGAAGGAAATGGAATCATTACACCAATTATGAGGGTATTGGGAGACTTGTGCTAGACCGATGATTTTTGGTGCCTTTCTTACGGCAAAACTGTTTGGAAAACGTTTTTGTTCCCGGGTCACATATTATGATTTCAAGAGACACTTTAACTTCATCATTAAATAAAAGTGTGTTAGTTCTAGAAGAAAACCTCGCCCATCATCTAAAGTAATCCTGTTATACTGGGGGAAATGAGCCTTAGTTTATCCAAGGGACTCAGTGATTGAGTTCAAACTAGAATTAGGTAATGTTCTCCAGATATAATTTTTCCTTTTGGGTTTATGGTTCATCGAATATTTATTTTCCCTTGTTCTTGTTGCAGTGGGACTACAACTTCCTGGTTGTCTGGGTTTGGGTTCCCCGCAAACAGGCACTGAGACAAGGATTTGATTATAAGTAGTTTATATTGGAGATGATCCCAAGAAACGCCAGCAGGGAAGTGAGAATTGTGAGCGAGAGGAGGTAGAAAGCTGACAGTGTGCGTTATCAAGCCAGCGATGACTGGGGTGACTGGAGCATCATTCCACGGGGGAAACTCTGGAGCAGTGTAAATAAACAAAAGAAAAGGACCAGCGTAAGATTATCCTGCCAGAGAGGGCAAGGAGCCTGGAATTTTATATACTAAGTTGCATGAGCCTTTGAGGGCTGCTTCTCCGGGGGTGTTAATTTTCTGATAGTTCTGGACTGACAGGCAATGGACAAAACGGGTTCTGAAGTCCAGAGGAAACCCTCAGCAAAGAAATGCAAGAGTTGGCAGTTGGCTGTAAGGCAGGTGTGACTGAAGTGGTAATGGCCAGGGGTTACGGGGTTGGGGTACCGGCAACTTCCCCTACACCAGTGAAAGTGAGTGACACCAATACAACAGCCAAAGTGATCTGAATAAAAATGGGACTAATATCACTAATTAGACACATTTTCCTGCCCCCATGGGGGAAGCCACATACACTGTAACTGTATTTTGCCTAGAGAGTTTTGAGGGTAGGATTTTTGGTCTTCAGAGCAAGGAGAATTTTAGTAACAAGAGGAGTGTTTCATGTGTCTGAACAGCTTGCTGCAGGGCACAGCAGAAGCTTGGTAATTGGATTTTATCAAAAATGGTCTATAAGTCTGTAAATATAAAGGTAACTTCAAAAGTGACTTTCAGTGTGTTACACATTGCATCTATCTGTGCTGAAATTAGCTTAATATTTTATGTTGGGCAACAATGAATATCCCCAAGGGCAGCCAATGTGATTATACAGCAAATTGGAAAGAACGTTCACATAGACTCACTAATATCCTGATATAACTCTGCTCCAAGTATGTACTTGGTAAACATATGGTCGAATAAGTCCCATAACTCAGAAGAGTTTCAAAGAGAGATCACTGCTTCTTCTGGGAACATTTGTCTCTGGCTCATTTAAAAGACTATACATTCCACAGTGGAAAGGATGTTTTTGTCTTTCCCATCACTGTACTGGTAGTATCTATACTACCAGTAGCCAGAGCAAAAGAGGTGCCCAATACATATTTGTTAGATGAATGAATGAAGAATGGAATATGTGCAGTGCTCAGTGTCTCTCCTCTTTCCTAAGGTCTGTATCACTTCTCAGTACCAGAAGATGTGGTTCTTGGCACTGCCATAGGGAGGGTGAAGGCCAATGATCAGGATATTGGTGAAAATGCGCAGTCGTCATATGACATCATTGATGGAGACGGAACAGCACTGTTTGAAATCACTTCTGATGCCCAGGCCCAGGATGGCATTATAAGACTGAGAAAGGTAAGCTCAGGAAGGTTTTGTTCGTCTTCAGAATACCTCTTTGAAACTTGAATGTTGAAGGTGGTAGGGGTTGGGTGGACTCCCTGACGTAATCTTACAACTGGAGGAGGTTTGCCTTCTTAAGCTGTGCAAAAGTGAGTGCTTTTTGCACATCCTATCTTCTAGTCCTACTTTATATTTCAGCTAAACCTCGGTGAACAGTGACCATGGTGGTGCTAGCCTCCCATCTCACCCATCATTTCTTTCCTCTCTGTGTTTCAGTGTTTTTCCATGAGCTGCAGGAACTGGCTCAGTTCTTGTCCAGAGCATCCACCTATGTAGGAAGGCCAACACTCTGAGAGCAACCTTTAAGCAATGAGGGACAAAGATTGGTGGACAGTTCCTATTCACTGAAGAAATTATTGTGAGGCATATTGTTTATGATTCCTTAGAGGATTTTCAGTGGGAATAATCCTCATAAGCCCATAGAGGTGGCAAGTTCAATGGCTTTTCATCCTTTTCTATAGAACTCTCCCCATTTCTAATCTCCTGCTTCCTAGAATATCTCTGCAAAATGCATTCAAGTTTCCTGTGTCTTCACTGCAGGCTCTGCTTTTAGGGAAACTCAAAGACAAAGTAGTCAGCTTCAGTTATTCTGGCTAGTTCTGGCACCAGAAGGACAGGGCCCACCCTGCTATTATTAGATGCTCCTAACTGTGATCAAATGACCAAGCATTGTGGTCAACGAAGCTCATCTTTGCTTTTTTCCCGGGTGTGGGGCTACCATTGGAGAAAGAAACATCTCCATAAATAGTACAAAGAGTATATGGCTTTTTAAAAATTGGAGTATAATTGCTTTACAATGTTGTGTTAGTTTCTGCCACAAAGTGAAGTGAATCAGCCGTATGCATACACATATCCCCTCCCTCTTGGACCACCCTCCCCGCCTCCATCCCACCCAACTAGGCCATCACATAGCACCAAGCTCAGCTCCCTGTGCTATACAGCAGGTTCCCACTAGCTATCTGTTTTACACATGGTAGTGTATTTATGTCAAACCTAATCTCCCAATTCATCCTCCCCTTCCCTTCCCCTCCATGTCCACACGTCTGTTCTCTACGTCTGCCTTTCTATTCCTGCCCTGCAAATAGGTTCATCTGTACCATTTTTCTAGATTTCACATATATGAGTTAATATACGATATTTGTTTTTCTCTTTCTGACTTACTTCACTCTGTATGACAGACTCAAGGTCCATCCACATCTCTCCGAATGATCCAATTTCATTTCTTTTTGTGGCTGAATAATATTCCATTACATATATGTACCACATCTTCTTTATCCATTCAGATGTTGATGGACATTTAGGTTGTTTCCATAACCTGGCTATTGTAAATAGTGCTGCAATGAACATTGGGGTACATGTGTCTTTTGGACACATGTCCAAAATATGGTATATGCCCAGTAGTGGGATTCCTGGGTCATACAGTAGTTCTATTTCCAGTTGTTTTTTTTTTTTTTTTTTTTTGCGGTACACGGGCCTTTCACTGCTGTGGCCTCTCCCGTTGCAGAGCACAGGCTCTGGACGCGCAGGCTCAGCAGCCATGGCTCATGGGCCCAGCTGCTCTGCGGCATGTGGGATCCTCCCAGACCGGGGCACAAACCTGTGTCTCCTGCATCGGCAGGCGGACTCTCAACCACTGCGCCACCAGGGAAGCCCCTATTTTTAGTTTTTTAAGGAACGTCCATACTGTTCTCCACAGTGGCTGAATCAATTTACATTCCCACCAATAGTGCAAGAGGCTTCCCTTTTCTCTGCACCCTCTCCATTATTTGTTGTTTGTAGATTTTCTGATGATGGCCATTCTGACTCATGTGAGATGATACCTCATTGTAGTTTTGATCTGCATTTCTCTGATAATTAGTGATGTTGAGCATCTGTTCATGTGCCTCTTGGCCATCTGTATGTCTTCTTTGGAGAAATGTCTGTTTAGGGCTTCTGCCCATTTTTGGATTGGGTTGTTTGTTTTTTTAATATTGAGCTGCATGAGCTATTTATATATCTGGGAGATTAATCCTTTGTCCGTTGATTCGTTTACAAATGTTTTCTCCCATTCTGAGGGGTTGTCTTTTCATCTTTTTTATGGTTTCCTTTGCTGTGCAAAAGCTTTGAAGTTTCATTAGGTTCCATTTGTTTATTTTTTTTTAATTTCCATTACTCTAGGAGGTGGGTCAAAAAGGATCTTGCTGTGATTTATGTCAAAGAGTGTTCTTCCTATGTTTTCTCTAAAAGTTTTATAGTGTCTGGCCTTCCATTTAGGTCTTTAATCCATTTTAAGTTTATTTTTGTGTATGGTGTTAGGGAGTGTTCTAATTTCGTTCTTTTACAAGTAGCTGTCCAGTTTTCCCAGCACCACTTATTGAAGAGGCTGTCTTTTCTCCATTGTATATTCTTGCCTCCTTTATCAAAGATAAGGTAGCCATATGTATGTGGGTTTACTTCTGGTCTTTCTGTCCTGTTCCATTGATCTGTATTTCTGTTTTTGTGCCAATACCATACTGTCTTGATTACTGTAGCTTTGTAGTATAGCCTGAAGTTGGGAGTCTGATTCCTCCAGCTCCTTTTTCTTACCTCAAGATTGCTTTGGCTATTCAGGGTCTTTTGTGTTTCCCTACAAATTGTATAATTTTTTGCTCTAATTCTGTGAAAAGTGTCTGGTAATTTGTTAGGGATTGCATTGAACCTATAGATTGCTTTGGGTAGTATAGTCATTTTCACAATATTGGTTCTTCCAATCCAGGAGCATGGTATGTCTCTCCATATTGCAATCTGTGACTGCTTTTGCTCATGATCATTTGTGTGCGTGTGGTAAATGTGAAAATTTCTGTACATTTTCCATATTTATTTCTCATTGTGACAACTACATTCATTAAAAAACGTGTAGAACACAGTTCAGTATTTTACAGACATGGGCATTTGCAAAGAGAAATACCCTTTTATCTTCATCATGAGTATTTTGTTCAACATTGTTCTTTATATGCTTGCCATGAAGTAGTACAAATTAATTTTAAAACGGATTTGCTGATTCATGAATTAGAAGATAGATAATAGGTCACACTGTCAGGAGCCAATAATTTTGCCCTCTGTCTTGATCAGCATTACAATGACATGACTGCAAGCTTACTATCTGACTCTCTCTGTCATGTTACCCAGGGATGTGCTTCCAATGGTCATGCTCTTAAAATCCCCTTTTGGGGAGGTATTGAAAGTGAGAACCTGGAATTTTCTGGATAGTTTTATATACAAAATCAATTTTAAAAATCAATTTTGAAAAGAAAATGGCTGCATCTGTTTTAACTCTGCTGAGTAACACTCACTTTAAACCTGGATGGAGCTCAGTATTAAGAGTTGCAAAGTATTTAAAAACTCGTGTGTTAAATACAGTACAGTATAATTATACTTGAGTCAATTATTGACTAACCCAGAGACACATTTTCCTTGGCTAATGATTCCTAATGTCATTTTTGTTGTTATTATTAACTGCTATTCTTTGTTACCATAAGGTGCTTTTATAAACTGAAGCAATTAGCTGTTTGCTGTATTTTTATTCACCATTATTCATAAACTTGGAAGCATATACTACACATCTTGACATGAAAAAACCCATGTATTTTACTCTAGAGAACAATCTGTAGGGAGTCATTTTCCTGCAATTCATGGGTCCTCTTTTTTGTCTGACAAAATCCCAAGGACACCAGGATGTGTTCTGGTAGATTGTCATTAAGTTGGGCAAAGAATTAAGCAGAATATAATCTCTTATGCTTAACAGCGTTTGTAAAGAATTTGAGATTACAAAATTGTTACAGTAGGGGTGATTAGCAAATTGTGAAAATGTTGATGTTGAATTGCCTATTCATGTACATACGGGTACATGTGTTTAGTAATTTCAGAATAGACAGGGGATTGAGTATCTGCCTTGTTTATTAGAAAATATATCAAAAAAATCTAAGTCCAATTAGAATGAAATTCAAATATAAGAATCAACATAAAATTTTGAAATAAGAATATATATTTAAGCTTGTATAGGAGTTCTGAAAGAGTTCACTAATGCTAGCTTGTGTTCCAGCTTATTTGTTTAAAATTTGCACCGCAGATGTAGAGTTCAGTTTCTTATAAGAATTGCCATGGAAATCTAAATTGCCTCTTTGAACCTCGACAGAAATACATCCTTGACATCTGAAGTATTATGTTTGCTGAGAGAATTGGACTGTGAGGGTTCTGATGCAGATGGCCTTCTGGTTGTTAAAGGGGACTGTGTTCTTTTACCTGCCTCTATTTACATAGGTCATTAAGTTAAGTCTCTGGGGCTTTTAAGGAAAGAGGTATTAATAGGTCAGAAATATTTTCAGTAATGGTGCAATGAGGTAATTTCAAATTGCTTTTAACTGGTTGGTGGAAGTCACCACCAGACCTAGTTACCTACCTGTCTGTCAGTCTGTCTCTCTATCTATCTATCTATCTGTCTGTCTATCATCTATCCTAAATATAAACACAGGTAGATATGCGTCTGTATACATATTTCTTTATATGCCCACCTGCTTCACAGCACAGAACTCATATAATAGAGACCTTCTGAGAATGCCCTAAAAAATAATAAGCCTCATTTTAGCCACATGATCAGTAAAGCAGTGATGCTCTGGAAGTGAAATAAGAAAACACTCTTTGTTGGGATTAGTGCTAAATTGTGCTTTACAATGTCTCCATGGACTAAACAGTGATTATTTCTAGTTCTTTACGTTTCACACACTGTTGCAGAAATGATAAAATATCCTTCCCAGATAGAGATTACGTTCGATGCTGCCTTATCTCTGACGAGCAGAGGCCCGATTAACTGGCTGATTGGTATGCAGATCATGCCTTCACTAGTACAATTTTATTATGAGTCTGAAGTGAAATTTCGATGGCACAATTCATGACTGTGAATATTTTGTGAATTCCAAGTGAAATGAGCAAAACAAAACAAAACAGTAGGAGATTAGATTCACTGAGCTTGTATAATAAACAGCTATCAATAAATGCCTGTAAAATTTACAGGTTGAATCTGGGGGAATGGAGAGTGATCCCATTAAGGCTCACAAATGGGCTTAAATGCACATAACGATCATCCATCAGCATTACACTCATTTGTTCTCGCTGCTGTGGTCATTAGTGAGAAACATTCATCTTTGTCATTTCTTAACAGCCTCTGGATTTTGAGACCAAAAGATCCTATACACTGAAGGTAGAGGCAGCCAATGTCCACACTGACCCGCGTTTCAGCAGCAGGGGGCCCTTTAAAGACACGGCAACAGTCAAAATTGTTGTCGAAGATGCAGATGAGCCTCCAGTCTTCTCTTCACCGACTTACCTCCTCGAAGTTCATGAAAATGCTGCTCTCAACTCCGTGATTGGGCAAGTGACCGCTCGTGACCCCGACATCACCTCCAGTCCTATAAGGTATTTCTCTTTTGAAAGGAAAACTGGCTATAGTGCATGACAAGCAGATCAGTACAAAATGTAATTACGTATGCAGTCTGTGTGGCTGCCTTTGAGACTGTGTTCACATGACCAAGGAATTTTGGTCAACATGTACTGCGCTTGTGTGTGTGTGTTGCACACACCTGCGAAGAGCTGCATACAATGCCCAGAGCCAGGAATATCAAGATGAAGAAAGATGCTAAGCTTTCAGAGAGCTCAATGAAAAAGCCAAATCGAATATATTTTGCAGTGCATTTGGGTGGATCTTTTATATGGTATTGTTTTTGCTTGTTTGTGGGGTTTTTTTTTCTAGCATTAGAAAAGTACTGCTGTTTTTTTTCTTTCTTTCTTTCTTTCTCCTTTGACAGTTACAGTGAATTATGTATAAGAATCTAGAGGCATGAGATCACTGTCTCAACACAGTAAGAGGCCCCCTGTCTTATTTCTGTGTTCGCTGTTTGGCTTTGAAATGATCTTTTTACCACTTTATGGGCATTTCTGATAGGTCAGCATGTTTGGATCGGTGCCTTTTAGACAAAACCTTTCTCTGCCATTTCAAAGATATCTTTTGTTTATACTTTCCCTGCTCAAAATTTTTTCCAGGATGAGAAATATAATCCCTTGTTAAAGTTTTTCTTCCTTGTTTTAGAAATAAGGCTCAGTTCTGGGTTTTTCTTGTTGTTGAACTGTGTACATCTTTTCTCTTTGCCAGTCACCCAAATGACAGTAGATGCTCGGGCTAAAGAGCTTTCTTCTGAAAGAACACTGAAAATCTGTAACTTGTCCACTGGTCTCCAAGGGTGAAGTGTTAGTTAATGATGTGTTTGAGTGTGGATTTCAAATATTGCTTTAGAAATGTTTGTTGAAAAAGAGAGAGAAAACTAGACAGAAGAATACAGTTTTAAAGAATTGTCCAGTTAATTTATGAGTTAGATATCAGCTTATATCCAAGTCATTCAATTTCTAAGTTACAGGGACCTACGGCAGATATCTTTCTAATTACTTTATTCAGGGAAACTCTAGACAAGTGAGCTTTATGAAAGCTTTACTTATTCACTTCTTTTCTGTGTATTAAACTCCCAATACTCCCAAGGGTGCTGAAACTATGAGGCTGGAGGTGAAACCCAGCAGAATAATCAGTGCCCCAAATAATTTGAGTTTGGGCAAAAAAAGAATTATTTTCAGGTCCGGAAAAGTTGTTTTTAACACAAGTCATTTCTAAATTCAGGATAGTAGAGTGTATCTCATAAGGATATATAAAAAAAAATCCTTTCTTCAAAAGAGCTCAACCTCTAAGAAGGGGATTTGAGGAATGGTCAGTGGCCCGTTCTCTGTTGTAAAGGAACTCAACAAGTTGTGGACACACAGAATGGCCTCTATTTGGCTAAGAAAATCATATCTATCAAAGGGACAAGTATTGAATCCAAGGGTAGGAAGCATCCAGAAAAATAAATTTACATGGGCATCCATTTTTTGACTAAATAGTGAAGTTGTGAAATGGCTTTACACTGAAATTCTAATATAAATAGAGACAGTGGTACTTGTTGAATGAATGAATCTGCCCCGTTTTCCATTGTTACTCCATTTCTTCTGAAAGAACACAGAACAGAGCAATTGCCACTTTCTTCACATCTTTAAGCATAAGAGAGAATATGAAGAAAGTAAACAAGATTGGCCTGAGAGACCAGCCATGGGGTCAGTTTAGCATTTGACTTGTCAAGATTTCTACTTTTGTCAGCAAAGAACCCATAGAGGGCCAGGAGCATGCCAAGCTGAGGACCCTCAGGGCAAATGGGGATTCAGATATCAGGGCAATCCCATGTACACCCAAAACATGGAATCTATAGTAGCAGCGGGAACAGACTTCCTGTGCAGAAGCATGTTCTTCATCAGCTGGAGATGAAGTTTGAGTAACTTTTGATGCCAATACTAACCTCAGATTGGTTAGAAGTGGGTAAACATCCAGGTTCATAGCTCCCCACTTGTTTTTGCCCATTTTATAATCTATCCGTTGACTGATGTAAAAATGGAGATATACTGATAATCATTCCAGCTCACAGGGAATCAGTGATGATTATCACTGTAGTTGATCGTTGTTGTTATTGCTATTGTTATTTTTTATAATTGTCGGTGGCATAAAAGGCAGGTGAAGAAGAAGCTTGAGGCTGCTCAGCAACAACTGCCCAACTTGGAAGCATTTTGTTTCCAGGCAAGCTAAAGGGGGTTTGGGGCTGTGTTACCAGGAAGGGATGGACAGATAAAGTACCACTTGATGACACAGGCATACTCTAGCTCTGATAGATGTCAGGCAAGTGCTAGTTCCTTGGCATATGTGGTTTCACCCAAAGAAGGGGCGATTACTGTTTCAGATCATTTACAACAGGGTTTTGATGCATTATTCAGAAAGTGAGTCCCACACCGTTCTGACTGGAGGTGGACTGGCTCCATAGGAATGAATCTAGAATGTAAGAATCACCAACTGCATTTTTCAGTATCAGTTCTGCATTTTTGCAGTTGTCCCTCTCCCAACCCCTGTCCCCCAACTGGGTTATGGAGAGCAGCTTTCCTCTATCGATGCACAATTGGTTAATTTGTTTAGAAAATTAAATTTCCTGACTAGCTAGAGCAGTGCATAGTTCCTTATAAGTCTAGCAGACAGACTTAGAGCCATTTAACCTTTTTAAACAGAACTAGAGGACACAGATATTCAGGGAACTATCAAGTAACAAATAACAAAGCATGATTTTCTCTTTAGGGCTGTTGTATTTTATATGCTAACAAGAATGTACGCATCTTTTAGGGGAATGTTTACCTTGCCATCCAGCAAGAAATAGGCATTTATTGTGGCATCTGCCATGTTAAAACATGCAGTCATTAATTGGTTGGTCAACTTCCTCTAAGACTCAGCTTCTTTTGAGAGCACATTGTCAAGCTGAAAATATCATGTATATTAAAATTCTTAAAACTAAACCTATTTCTATGTGTATAAACATATCTGTATCTATACCTATGTCTGTATAAGCCCATCAGGGCAAACAAACAGTGACACAGAGGCAAACTTCATGGTCTTACCGTCTCCCTTCCAGGAACATTAATTAAGCATGTGCTACTTTCTTCAGTACCTTATGCCTCTCAGTAACACAGAATACGATTGTGTAAATTATTTAAAAGATGCCATATCTTGAAACTACAGCAGACTGCATTTCAAATCCTGTCACTCCTACTTTCCAGTCAGACAGCTGGTCTCTTGGAATTCTCTGAGACTCAGCTTCCTCATCTGTATTTTGGGATAATATCATCTTTGGAGCTATTAACACTACCAACTAATAAAGCCACCATAAATTTCATATCTTAAATGCAAATTAAAAACCTAGTACTCATTTCACCTTGCAATAAATCTTTCTCTGCTCCAAATAAATAAATAAATAAATAAATAAAATAAAAATAAAATCCTAGTAGTCATTTTAGCAGAGATCCTTCTACTCAAGGTTGCTGACAGTGCAGAATTACCTGTTATTTTCTTATTTAACAGTTACATGCTAAATCGTCTAATTAACATCATTTAGTCTAATTTGCCCTTGCTACTGTGATGAATATTGTTACTAGTGAGTGCTTACTATGTGGCAGGGATGTGCTAAATGTATTCAGTTCATTTCCTAACACCTTTATGAGATAATATGTGTACTCTCTTAACAGATGAGAAAACCGAGGGTGAAAAGACTAACTTGCCCACTGTCATACAAATAGTCAAGAATGGAACTGTGGTGCATATATATATATATATATTTTTTTTCTGGCAGTGCAATGCCTGCTTTCTGTTCCTTTGTCACACTCCCTTTCTTTCCCGGTGATCTCTGTGACTCAAACTGTGTCTCTACGTGTTGTGATGGCTTAGCAGGACCAATTTTTTTCCTCAAAATCTTCTTTTATGTGTTTGTTTATTTTTAATTATATAATTTGCAGGTGTACAGCATTATAGTTCAACATCTGCATACACTACAGAGAGAGCACCACCACAAGTCTAGTCACCATCCATCACCATACAGCAGATCCCCTTCATCCATTTCACCTCCTCAACCCTGTTCCCTTCTTGGTAGCTACTAATCTATTCTCTGTATTTATGAATTTGTTTTTATTTTATTTTGTTTGTTCATTAGTTTGTCTCAGTTGACACATATGAGTAAAATCATACAGTATTTATCTTTCTCTGACTTATTTCAGGAATCATAATACCTTCACGGTCTGTCTGTGTTTTCACAAATGGCAGGATTTCATTCTTTTTTGATGACTAATATTCCGTTGTGTGCGTGTACATGTTTGTGTGGCATCTTCTTTACCCATTCATCCGTAGATGGACACTTAGGTTGTTTCCATATCTTGGCTATTATAAACAAGACTGCATTGAATTAGCAGGACTGATTTAATTGAAATAATAAACTATTCATTCTCTAAATGGTCTCATTCAGTCCAGGATGCATACCAGGAAGAAGGAGCATACAGATATCAGGTCTGTGGAATTAACCAGAGTATGGGTGGAGTGTTCCTTTCTCATCAGTCTAGCCCCTTTGCATGGGTTTGTTACTATCGGTTGTGAACCAAATTGTGATTAGGGAGGTAAAGGAAAAAACAACGTTATTGTTATTTGATGAATCAGACATTGTGCTAAGTTTCTATTTTGTATCATTTCACTTAATTCTCACAAAAGACACCTGTGAAGTAGTCAGTATGATTCCAGCGTTATGGAGGAGACTGAGGCTCTGAAAAGATGCTTCCTGTGCATGTTGACATAGCAGGGGGTATGGGACCAGGGTTTAAACCCGGGTTTCTTCTTACCACTGATGACTGTATCTGTACATGCTTTGCTACGTTCTGGTATTTTGCATGAGGTGTGTAGGATGATGACAGCTAATGTTTACTGAGTCGGTACTTTGTGATAGACACTCTGAAATGGTATTTGAGGGAGCAAATTGTTTATCCTTAAGGTGAAACTTCCTAGCACAGAGTAAGTGTTAAATACAGGTCAGTGCTTTCATGTAAACCTGCTATGGCTCATTTTTTTCCTCTCAATAAAGTCATGTCAAGTGTATATTTGATTTCACCATGGCTTTGAGTGGCATGTGACTGTTTTTTTAGATAGTTGCTTCCTATTTATTTTTTGCAAAGCATTCTCCGTGAGTAAGACTACATGAGCTGCTTAAATTAAAAGTGGGAATAATGGCCATTCAGCAGGTGAAGCAGGCTGACACATGACCATGGCGGCCACAGTGCTCTGTTGCCCTAATTCCTCTCTTGAATGTAAGTGCCCACTCAACACAAGACACTGCTTTTTTTCTTTCCTACTTGTATTCTGGCATTTTTAAAATTCGCCTCAGTTACCAGGCTTGCTGTTAATGAGCTCTTTTCCTGAAAACACTTCTTATAGTCCTGATGTCCAATGATGCTACAGTGAAAATGCTTCATACTGTAGAAAACCTGGCAATTGTTCGGCGAATAAACTGTGTATCCATTGACTCTCTCCTCAATCTTGATAATCCCCCAGAGACTTTGTCTTTTTATTGTTGTTGTTGTTAATTGTGATAAGAACACTTTACATGAGATCTACCCTTTTAACAGATTTCTAAGTGTACAGCACAGTACTGTTAACTGCAAGCACAATGTTATACAGCACATCCCTAAAACTTATTTGTCTTGCGTAACTGAAACTTTATAGCCATTGATTAGCAACTTCTCATTCCTCCCTTCTCCCAGCCCCTGGCAACCACCATTCTATGCTTCCATGGCTGACTATTTTAGATACCTCATATAAGTGGAATCATGCTATAATATCCTTCCGTGGCTGGTTTCTTGTACTTAGCAAAATGTCCTCCAGGCTCATTGATGTTGCCGCACATTACAGAATTTTCTTCGTTTTAAGGCTGAATAATACTCCATTCTGTCTATACACCACATTTTCTTTATCCATTCATCTGTCGATGGACATTTAGGTTGTTTCCACATCTTGGCTATTGTGAATAATGCTGCAATGAATGTAGGAGTGCTAATATGATTTCAGTTAGTTTGAATAAATGCCCTGAAGTGAGATTGCTGAATTATATGGTAGTTCTATTTTAATTTTTTTAGGAACTTTCATACTGTTTTCTGTAGCTGCTGCACCACTTTGCATTCCTACCAACAGCGTACAAGGGTCTAGTACACGGACTGAGTCTTTTTAAAACAATTAAAACTTGGTCACTTAGTTCCTGTGCACTCTTAGCCAGTTAAAATTTGTCTCCCAATTCAACAGTACCAGCTTTTCCAAGTCATTTCCCCAAAACACTCACTGTACTGCTAATTCAGCTAATAGTGATTAGTATTAAGTCATATATTCATTTAGTCACATGGCCATTCATTCGCATTACTATATATATATATATATATATATATATAAAAAACATGTTATATATATTATATATTATATTCTATGGCACATATGACTTGTCTATATCCATATCTATATATTTATATCTATATCTATCTAATCTATGGTTTCCTAAGGAATTTCTATAAAGACAGATCCTCTGCCCTCATGGACCTTGTTCTATAGTAAGGAGGCTGGTTAAATAGCCATGTTAAATTCAAGTCTTTCACATTTATCTAACTAACCTTTAAGGCTATCTGAAAATGATAAACAAAACTAGATTATGGAACTTCAGGGTCACATAGAGGAAGAGGTCTCCTAGTTGTCTAAGGAATTGCAGTAGAAGCAACCACAGATATCCAGTGATGTTAAAGTAGAAATATCTCACACTCTAGAGAACCTAGTATTAATCTGGAGGGTGGACTGTATGTATATAATTTTCTCTCATTTTTTATTCCCTCCCTCCCTTCCTCCCTCCTCCTTCTCTCTCACTATAAAGAGAAGCTTTGGGTAGAAAAAAGACTCCTTTTTTCCCTTAAAGGAATAATAAATAATATGTGATACAGGGACTTTAGAATTCTGGGACTAGCAGAACTCAGATAATATTATTTATTAAAGCAGTTAGAGCAACCAGTAGAGCAATTAGAGGCAAAAGTTGAAAACTTGTAGATGGAATTTTTGATACTCGAAGTGCATGGGAGAAAATGTTAAAATGGTTTCTTTAGGCATAATAACAAAAGCTAGAATGAAATTAAACAGTGAGAAAGAAACAGTTGGAGTTCAGTGAAATATATAACTGATTCATAACTAAGGGCTTTATTTCATTATTAGTGGCTCTAAACAGCATCTTTCCTTGCAGTTGGCTCAACATTGTATCTTCCTATAAATTTGCCACAGCAAAATAGTTTTTATAATATAAAAGTGCATTAATTCCTGTTAAATTTGGAAACTAGAATATACACTGCCCTTCTCCAAGAGCAGCATCTCCCTAACTGGGCTCTAAGGAACATCACTGGGACTAAAGACAGGGCAGCCAGATCAATTTGAACTCAAGTTTCTTTGCACCAGGATTTCATAGATGAGTTACTTGGCTCAGGGGCTTTGCACTCTTTAAGAAGGAGAGATTTAGCCTTTGAACTTTCTGTAATTTTTCAGAGAATCTGAAACCTTTGATGTAAAGGACATTCAGGCTTCTGTGCTGGTCTGTACTCTAGATTCTAATGCATCAGGCATTGCAGAGCATTGCAAACATCATGACACTTATTCCTATTTGTGTAGTAGAATATACGTTGCCCCCTTTTCCTTTCCATAGAACCTACTTAAGGGAGGACCCATGACTAGTGAATACTTTAAGTCTATTGCATGAGGCCAGAAGTCAGCAAACTATAGCCTGTGTGCAGAATCTGGCCTCCCACATTTTTTAAAAATAAAGTTTTATTGGAACACAGCCACTCTGCATTGGAATAGTTGTGACAGAGACAGTATGACCTGCAAAGCCTAAGATATTTACTTTATCAAAGAGTTTGTCATCTCCTACAGTAGACTGGTAAGAGCTTGGATTTTCATCAGTAAGTTAATTCCAGGATCTTATTCTGTCTAGCAAACTCCCTAAAGGTAAGATTTTAAAAATATTTTTTAAACTTGGAGTAGTCAAAGAAATTCTTTTATTAGAATCCAGCTGTATATGATGGGGTTGATGTCCCCCACGCTTGCCTTAGAACCCCTGGGACGTTAGTTCTCATGGGGCACCTGACAGTGTGCACTTACGTTGAGTCAGCCAGAAAAATCTGGCTTCATTTAGTGTAGCTTTGGGGAAAATCACCATAACTACCATACACACTGTGAAAGGACATCCTGAAAAAGACTGAGATGCTTACTCTCTTGGACTGGGGAATATATTTGTTTCTTGCATGAATTTCTCATAATACCCTGTATTTCTACCTGCCCTTTCCGTTCTCCAGGCCTCGGTGATGACTGTGATACAGGCTTTTTAGAACTGAGGCTGGTGATTGCCTTAGCCAGACTCTGGCCTCTGCAGTTCAATGCCTTGGCAAAACCGCTGACTTGCACAGCAGCATTTCTCTCTCTGAAAGCATGAAGTGGCATGAAATAGAATTGCACTCGGAACAGACTTGCTGGAGTATGTTCAACAAACTCTAACATGCATTCTCCAATACGAGAGTAGATTATTTATTATTATTATTATTTTTTTTTTTTGTGGTACGCGGGCCTCTCACTGTTCGTGGCCTCTCTCGTTGCGGAGCATAGGCTCCGGACGTGCAGGCTCAGCGGCCATGGCTCACGGGCCCAGCCACTCCGCGGCATGTGGGATCTTCCCTGACCGGGGCACGAACCCGTGTCCCCTGCATCGGCAGGCGGACTCTCAACCACTGCGCCACCAGGGAAGCCCAAGAGTAGATATTTAATGAGTAATACTGGAAATTTTTTGTGGCTCTTCAGTCATGCCTATTTAGTGTTTTAGCACAGTGCCCTTCACATATGTCTCATTTAAACTGTATTACAGGAACTCTATGAATTACCTGTATTCTTATCCCCATTAAACACATTGGTTGCAGGTTGTTTTCCTGGGCAGTAGATAGAGTTTGAAGTGCAAGCTGTTTGTTAGAGGGCAGCACCTGTGACTGGAAGGGGACAGAAGCAGGCAGACTTAGGGAACAGTAAAACTGCAGTGCGATCCCAGCAAAGCCTTGGCCCAACCCAGTGGGATGAGTATTGATCATCAGAGGAGTCCTGTGTCCTGCCAGAATGGTAGGGCCTTTATCCCTCTGCTGGCTTAATCTCCAGGTAACTCCTGGAGAGGACAATTTCTGCAAAAGAGGCAGATTCTAAGGACCTGCTATCTAGAGGGTCTCCCCTGCCCGCTCACCCTACAGCTCTGGCATCCTTCCTTAAAGGGACATCTGCCCCGAGTATGTCCATCACGGACAAGTGCACGGAACCTCTTTACTGGTGGAGTAATTTGCCCAACTTCACGCTGCTAGTCATCTAGCTCCAAACCCACATGTTACCTCCAAACTACAGTGTCTTCTCTTAGGCAAATATATATTTGTTCTACATTTTTAGATGCAAATGCTAAAGCGACAAATTGATTTAGCTGAAATGTTAACCAGTGTGGTACGGTAAACCTGACTAACAGTAATCAAAAATTATCAAACTGATGAGAAACTCTGGTCTGAAGTCCAGGAGGAGAGGCCTCTGAATGCAGTCCCCCTATGAGCAAGTGGAAGTAGACTGAGCACAGAGAAAAAGAAAAAAAGTTGAAAGAATCTTGAAGTCATAAACCTGGGGCTCAGATATAAACCTGATGGAAGCCGTAACTTGGGTCTCAGACACTGGCTGAACCTCCCAATGCTGCGCCCTGGAGCAGAGAAGGTTAGCGCCCAGTGCCCCGCATGACTCAGACCCAACTCCTGGCCCTCAGGTGACTGCACCTGACTGGGAAGCCCCTGACAGGAGGCCACCCCTCAGGCATCTCCGGGACCCAAGGAGAGGAGCCCCCGACAGGATGCCCGGCCCTCAGGCAACTCCGTGACAGATGGCTGCCCAAACTATGTGGCTGACAGGGTCCAGGTGCTCGGGCCTGGTGTCAGGCCTGAACCTCTGAGGTGGGAGAGCCAAGTTCAGGACACTGGACCACCAGAGACCACCGAGACCCATGTAATACCAATTGGCAAGAGCTCTCCCAGCATTCTCCATCTCAATGCTAAGACCCAGCTCCACCCAACGGCCACCAAGCTCCAGTGTTGGATGCCCCATGCCAAACAACTAGCAAGACAGGAACATAACCCCACCCTTCAGCAGAGACGCAGCCTAAAATCATACTAAGTTCACAGACATCCCGAAACACAACACTGGATGCAGCCCTGCCCACCAGAAAGACAAGATACAGCCCCACCCACCAGAACACGGGCACCAGTGCCCTCCACCAGGAAATCTACACAAGCCACTGAACCAACCTTACCCACTGGGGGCAGACACCAAAAACAACGGGAACCATGAACGTGCAGCCTGAGAAAATGAGACCCCAAACACAGTAAGTTAAGCAAAATGGAAAGACAGAAAAATAAGCAACAAATGAAGGAGCAAGGTAAAAACCCACCAGACCTAACGAATGAAGAGGAAACAGGCAGTCTACTTGAGAGAGAATTCAGAGTAATGACAGTAAAGATGGCCCAACATCTTGGAAATACCATGGAGAAAGTACAAGAAACGTTTAACAAGGACCCAGAAGAACTAAAGAGCAAACAAACAAGGATGAACAACACAATAAATGAAATGAAAAACTGTCTAGAAGGAATCAATAGCAGAATAAATGAGGAAGGAGAACGGATAAGTGACCTGGAAGACAAAATAGTGGAAATAGCTACCGCAGAGCAGAATAAAGAAAAAAGAATGAAAAGAATTGAGGACAGTCTCAGAGACCTCTGGGACAACATTAAATGCACCAACATTCAAATTATAGGGGTCCCAGAAGAAGAAGAGAAAAAGAAAGGGTCTGAGAAAACGTTTGAAGAGATTATAGTTGAAAAGGTCCCTAACATTGGAAAGGAAATAGTCAATCAAGTCCAGGAAGTGCAGAGAGTCCCATACAGGACAAATATGAGGAGAAACACGTCAAGGCACATATTAATCAAGCTATCAAAAATTAAATAAAAAGAAAAAAATATTAAAAGCAGCAAGGGAAAAGCAACAAATGACATACAAGGGAACCCCCATAAGGCTAACAACTGATCTTTCAGCAGAAACTCTGCAAGCCAGAAGGGAGTGGCAGGACATATTTAAGTGGTGAAAGGGAAAAGCCTACAAGCAAGATTACTCTACCCAGCAGGGATCTCATTCAGATTCTATGGAGCAATTAAAACCTTTACAGACAAGCAAAAGTTAAGAGAATTCAGTGGTGCTGGGAAAACTGGACAGCTACATGTAAAAGAATGAAATTAGAATACTTCCTAACATCATACACAAAAATAAACTCAAAATGGATTAAAGACCTAAATGGAAGGCCAGACACTATAAAACTCTTACAGGTAAACATTGGAAGAACACTCTTTGACATAAATCACAGCAAGGTCCTTTTTGACCCACCTCCTAGAGTAATGGAAATAAAAACAAAAATAAACAAATGGAACCTAATGAAACTTCAAAGCTTTTGCACAGCAAAGGAAACCATAAACAAGACCAAAAGACAACCCTCAGAATGGGAGAAAATATTTGCAAATGAAGCAACTGACAAAGGATTAATCTCCTAAATATATAAACTGCTCATGCAGCTCAGTATCAAAAAAACAAACAACCCAATTCAAAAATGGGCAGAAGATCTAAATAGACATTTCTTCAAAGAAGATATACAGATTGCCAACAAACACATGAAAGGATACTCAACATCGCTAATCATCAGAGAAATGCAAATCAAACCTACAATGAGGTATCATTTCACACCGGTCAGAACGGCCATCATCAAAAAATCTACAAACCATAAATGCTGGAGAGGGTGTGGAGTAAAGGGAATCCTCTTGCACTGTTGGTGGGAATTAAATTGATACAGCCACTATGGCGAACACTATGGAGGTTTCTTAAAAACTAATAATAGAACTACCGTATGACCCAGCAATCCCACTACTGGGCATATACCCTGAAAAACCCATAATTGAATAAGAGTCATGTACCACAGTGTACATTGCAGCTCTGTTTACAATACCAAGACATGGAAGCAACCTAGGTGTCCATCAACAGATGAATGGATACAGAAGATGTGGCACATATACACAATGGAATATTACTCAGCCATAAAAAGAAAAGAAGTTGAGTTATTTGTAGTGAGGTGGATGGACCTAGAGTCTGTCATACAGTGTGGAGTACGTCAGAAAGAAAAAAAGAAATACCATATGGTGACACATATATATGGAACCTAGAAAGAGAAAAAAAAGGTTCTGATGAACCTAGGGGCAGGACAGGAATAAAGATGCAGATGTATAGAATGGACTTGAGGACACAGGGAGGGGGAAGGGTAAGCTGGGACTAAGTGAGAGAGTGGCATTGACATATATACACTACCAAATGTAAAATAGATAGCTAGTGGGAAGCAGCTGCGTAGCACAGGGAGATCAGCTCAGTGCTTTGTGACCACTTAGAGGGTTGGGATAGGGAGGGTAGGAGGGAGACACAAGAGGGAGGTGATAGGGGGATATATGTATACATATAGCTGATTTTCTCTGTTATACAGCAGAAACTAACACAACATTGTAAAGCAATTATGCTCCAATAAAGATGTTAAAAAAAATTATCACACTGCATGTATTGATCAACTATTTTAAAACAAGTGATCTAAGATGGAAAAATAGCATAAGAAGCTTGAAAGAAAAAAAGGGCTGATCTGGGATTTTAAAAGTTTTTATTTATTTATTTATTTCTGATTGGTGAAGTCTCTGTTCCCTCTAGGGTACAAAACTTAATAATAATGTTTATATTCTGAGAGAAACAAAGCTGATTGTATAGGCTGAGCAGTGTTATCTAAGATTATTACACTCATAAGGCAAAATAAATCCCCTATTTTGCATCCCAACAAAGGGAGACTGGTACTCTTGTCTTATGTTCAAATATTTATGGGAGTCTTTTCAACCAAACCTTTATGTTTCCTTATATTTCTACATTCCGATTTGACACAATATGTTATACAACCTTGCTTTTGATAAAGGATAATCAGATTTGACTTAGTGTTGCAGAAGAAAACATAATATTGCATATTTAAGAAGAGAATGTGTTAAAAATGGAGACGTGCCATTTCCATCCATCTATCAAACGTTTATTAGCTCTCTCCTGTGTGTTTGAAGTCAATTTGCTGGGGAATGGAATAGGCTTAGTTGAAGTTCCTAAAAATGGGCCTCAGGATCCAAGTCAAGTTTGGGATGGTCACCTTAAATACTTTTGTCCCCCTAGAAAGATTACATCTGGTTGAATACTGAAATGGTGTGCTTGTGTTATTTCTGTTGTGATAGACAAGCAAACGATTTCAGTATAAATGCATTTCTAGTTCTTAAGAGTTAAGAGGCCACATCTTGTTTATCTCTTAATTCCCAGCACTTACCATATGTCTTTTGCATTTACTGAGCCTGAATGTCCAATTAAAATTTCTAAGTGTATATAACTTTTGACATTTTCAAAAATCCTGCTTCAATATAGCTGTGCACTACTCTTTTATTATTTCTTCATGTGCATGTTTTCTGTAAACACTTATTTTTCCGTATAATAAATGGTTTTGACAAAAATGGGACAAACGTATAATCAAATACCACCTTTCTGATAGCTATTCAAGAAGCTATTCTTGACTAAGAATTTATTAAGTGTCAGATACTGTGGCCAGGATATTATACTTATTATCTCACTAACTTAATGACTGGGGAAAAATGTATATTATCTTCATTTTACAACTACAAACACTGAGAGTCAAGACATTTTATGTGGGCTACACAAGTAATTTAAAGAGAGGATTAACTAAGAAATTAATATACAGGGCTTAGCAGAGAGGCTGAAAATCAGGAAGGCCACAATAAATACATTGAATATACTATTAAATCTTAATTCTGCATGTGGCCCTATGGCCCATACTGCTACACAATGATTTGTTTTTCTGTCTCACACCATCTCTGTTTTATTGTCCATGTAGCATTCAACTTTGAATGTCCTTTCTTATAGAGAAAAGTCATTATTGGCATGATTGACAGCCCCCAAAAGACATCTAAGGCAGTTAAAGGATACTCTTCACTGCTAGATTTCCCCTGACATCCTTAAGTCACTGTGAGCCTACAGAGATTCATGGGAGTTGGTTGGGATTCCTGTCACTTGAGGGTGAACAGTGAGGGTCAAGGTCATCATGGGTGTAAAAGAGTTTATCCTCATAACTCCTAATCTCCCATCATAAAAAGCACACACCAGAGAGAAATATCACATAGCTCCTGTAAATTCCAGATTACGTTTCTGGAAAGAAATATTTAATTATAGTTTGCTAATCTTTATGTGAAGTTTTTGACCAGTTTGGTGTATTTGGTGATTAATTAGATAAATATGGTTAAAAGAAGACAAAAGAGAATTGATGTCTAATTTGAAAGCAATGTAGATTAATAGAAGAGGTTATGAGCCTTCCATAAGGGTGTTTCTTCAAGATTCCTTAAAGTCCTTTACTTCCCACATCCAAATAATAACCATGTCCTATTTATTTTAGTTCCTAAGCTCGAACACCATCATCTCTCATGTGAGCAGTTACAAACAGCCCCATTTGCCCATCTCCCGCCATTTGATATCCACACAGGTGCCAAAGTGACCTCTAACTCAGTTTAGATCTCTGCTGATACAGTAGCCACTAGCCACATGTGGCTCTTTGAATGCAAATAAAATGAATTTAAATTAAATACAATAACAATTTCAATCCCTCAATCACACTAGCTAGATTTCAAGGGCTAAGTAGTCACATAGAGCTAGTGGTTACCATCTTGGACAGCACAGAGCACATTTCTACATCACAGAAAGTTCTATGGAATCTGGCTGTGGTTTAGGTCATATCACTCTCCTGCTGTATTTTTTCAAGTGCCTTCCCATCTCCTACAAGTGAAAGAATGAATTCCTCAGCACAGTTTCCAAGGTCCTTCCTGATGTACCCCTTGATGCTCTCCCTCCACTGAATCTTGAACTTCAACAATACTATCCTTTGTTAAAGTCTTCAAACATACTGAATATCTTCCTAACTCAGACTTTTCATATTTGCTGTTTCTTTTGATAGGCATATTTTAATAATATTCTATACATCTCATCCCTTTTCTTTTCTTCTTCATGAATACATCACTGTTAACTTTCTTTCATTGTCTTTCTCCAGATATAGACTCAGTTCCATGAGAGCAGGCAAGGCCATGTCTGTCTTGGCAACTAACACAATGCCTTGTACATGAGAGATATTCAATAAAGAGTGAAGGAAAGAAGGATGGAAGAGACAAAATGAAAGAAAGGATGGGGAAGAAATGATAGGTTGCTTATCTGTCAGAACTTTGCTCTCACCACACCTAGTCTGGTCCTTTAATTGTCTAGTTTCCTAAACAAACCCAAACTCAAGATTTTCTCCATGCATTTCTTCCTGCTGAGGATGCTCTCCCTACATATTCTGCCTGGAAAAATGCTACTCATTTTTCCTGTCCCCAGACAGATGCTGCCTCCTCTTGGTGTCATCCCTGACCACACCTTCCCTTTCGCAGGCACATCTGGGGACCCTTACTCACTGCAATGTAAGCATTACTTTATTACAGAGCTTGCTACTTTTCATTGTAAATAATGAGAAAGTCATAGCCAGTGTGTCTGAGAGAGGAGGCTTTGTTCAAGCATTAAGCATCATACTTGACCAAAAGAAGCAGTCACTGAGCCTTTATTGAAATTAAATAAAAGTTAAAATTTTACATTTAATCTCTTAAATGTAAAACTGCATTCAATTTTTTCATATTTTTGCCATCATGTCATATTTAGAGTTCTCAATTATGAATGATTATTTTGAAGACTCAGGGAGAAAATTAGAATTTCTCCAAAGATATTACATAAATATTAAAGAATTAATCATGAATCAAATTTTATCTGGGACTCACTGTGGAAAAATCTATTTTCAGTTCTGTGGCTGCAGAAATTTACACATGAGATTCTGGCTTTATGATGCTATCTTTTCAAGGCATGAGTGGAACAAACTATAAAACAAAACACATACTCAGAAAATGGGATGTTATTTGAACCAACAGATTTGGAATCTGAGATTTCTATATATGACCCTAAATAAATTAAAGTATCTGAGGATGACTGTGGTGGCTGAATCTGTTTCGTCCTTTGGGTGAAAACAGCCTTATGTCTCTCCACATGGACACCAAATAGCAGAATCTTTCAAATATTTTGTTATTGTTGTTTAAAAATACCTAGATATTTGGCAGAGTATCTTCTACAAATAATGATAAATATTCCATGTAAAGCCACTTTTAAAAAGCAAAAGGAAATTTACAGTGCATTACCTAATTGGGGATTTACCTTAAACTTTAAAAGAAGGCAATCTTATTGTTCTCATTTTTCAGTTGAAGAAACTAAGGATGGATGTATAAATTGGCCTAGCAGAGAAGTTAGGAATAAAAGGGTCTTTCTCTTGAAAAATCATCAGGGGTTTCACAAATATTGTGTTAGAAATAATATAGTCCAGAATAACTTTTTTAAAAGAAACTTATTTATCTTTATCTGATTATGAAGATAATCAGTGTATCTCCTGTGTACACTCCAGACTTTAATCTGCACCCTTCCAATGTGGCACCGAAGTCATTGGGAGTGAAAAAGACTCCTTGATAATGGGAGCTTGGTTCTGAAAATCCTTAAAATATTCTTGATATTAGAACATCACAGTCTGATGTTTATTGCAAACAAGAAACAGAAATTCAGCAGGGACAGAGGGTCTCTGTAGGTACGTAGTATGGAGGTGAGATTGGAAAGAGGGAGTAGGAGATGCTTTAAATGAATAAATGAATGAATGAATGTATAAGTACATATAATATTTGTATGCTGACAATAAAATCCGTCTTATGTACACACACATACACACAAGAGATGGGATTTTGTGCCAAATGTTGGTATGAAATGTAAATAGTTGGGCTGTGATAATTGAGTAAACATATGACTCAGGTAAAAGTTGTAATTTAATATAAACAGTAGCAGCAATACAGAAAGGGTGCTATTTTCCAACACAGTAATATCCAGTTGTCCATTCTGACCTACTCTCAACCACTGCACCAGTGACATCTTATGTTAACTTCTGACCTCTGCAAACTACTCTTGATTGAGTGAACTGGTGGCAAAGTTTGTGTTCATGGTCAGAGTGCAGTAGGTTAAATTAGATCTCCAAAGTGCTTAGCATCTAGGTAGGAATTTCCTTGCATCCATAGCCTTACCTCCACAAAGTAAAATGATGAAGTCTTTAGGATTTATTTCTAAGACATACTACCGTAGGTTAGAGGAACACTAGCATTGAAGAAAACCAGGATATTTGTTGGAATAAAATGGGAAAGTTTAAATAGGGCATCCGTGAATACTGGTTATCAAGGGTGATGCAGTTTCTAAAACATATCCATTGTTTCAGAATAAGAATGTCTATTTCCAAAACGTCCATCATTAGAGTTGACGTTAACATAACCCAAGGGGCCTGTTTTTTTCTAATACCACTCCACACTGTGTTAATAAGAAGTTTCTTCTTATTGTGGCAGGAAGATGACTCTCCAAAGTATATTCTACCCTTTTCCAATGAGGTCTTTTGTCTAATGCATCTTAAGTAAATCTGCAAAGGAATAGCAAATCCAACAGATGCATATTTAAGAAATTAGAATGGAGACTTCAATACTGGAGATACAAATCCTATGACTTTTTTTTTAATGCAGAATTAACTTTTTTTAATAGATTTTATTTATTTATTTATTTATTTATTTATTTATTTATGGCTGCTGCGTTGGGTCTTTGTTGCTGTGCGCGGGCTCTCTCTAGTTGCGGCGAGCAGGGGCTACTCTTTGTTGCAGTGTACGGGCTTCTCATTGCGGTGGCTTCTCTTATTGCAGAGCACGGGCTCTAGGTGTGCGGGCTTCAGTAGTTGTGGCACGTGGGCTTTAGTAGTTGTGGCTCATAGGCCCAGTAGATGTGGTGCACGGGCTTAGTTGCTCCGTGGCATGTGGGATCTTCCCGGACCAGGGTTTGAACCCACGTCCCCTGCATTGGCAGGCAGATTCTTAACCACTGCGCCAGCAGGGAAGCCCCCTATGACTTTTAAGATATAAATTAGAAGACATTGAAATTTTCAGTAGATATAGTAGGAACCAAATTCATTCTTTATTCTTTTTTTTTTACTTTCTTATCCCGTCTACTCTTTTTCCTCATATTTCTTTACTACCATGTTTCACACATGATAACAAGCCATGCTCAGTAAATGTTTGTGCATCTTTCCTATTGTGAGCTGTTGAGTAACTGCAGTACAAAATTCCAACTAATGTGATGTTATGATATATAAATCAAACAATCTCTTCCTGTCTATAAAGAGCAAAAGTCCAGCAAATGTTTACCTGTAGAATAATAGGAGGGACAACCTTAAGGAAGAGAAGATCTGTGAAGACTCGGGCCAGGTCCAGAAGGCTCCTTGTGGATGAGTGTTGAGAGAGGAAACCCAGTACAGACTCTCATCTCTTCAGCTCAGAGTCTATGCTCTATGAAGCAGATATGTTGGTAGCAGATATTTTGAAAAGGGTGATGACTTGTATAGACAAACACTACAAATAATTTTGGAACATTTTTCTAGTGTCACTTGGGAAACTACTGAAGGATGTGAATGGTTGTTTTTGTTTATATCTTTCTATTTCTAGTTATTCATTTTCACAGTCATTCTGGGTTTGAAGACTTGACTATTAATTAACCAATTAGTTTATTGTATCTGAGTCATGTATCAACTCATTTACTGCAAAGAACCATGCTGTGAAATAGATACTTTCTCCAATTTATAGATGGGCCTATGAGATTATGACTAGTTACATTGTTTTAATGAGATCCCACAGGTGAGATTAGACTGAAGGTTTTCTGGTTTCTCTGTTTCTTGCACTCTATCTGTTGCTATTCAGATAGACGCTAGGAATCCCAGAAAACAGAGTGAATGGCTTAGTGTCTACTTCTGGGACATCTATGCAAAATCATGACATCTGGAGACCTTGCTTGGTACACTGGATTCTAAAATTTAAGTTGGTACTTCAGGTTTGCTATTTTTAACCCACTCTGCTTTTCTTTGGAATTATTCTCTGTCAATTGGCTTTTAAGGAAAGAGCCTATATCGAGTCTTATAATTGAGTATTGACTTTTATTGCTAGTGATGTGGCTGTGTCACACAGTGGAATGAGGAGGAGTGGGGAGAAATTGAGATAGTGGAGTGGATGGTGGCAGCTTAGAGGGCCAGAGGAAAGCAACTTGAATCTTTGCAGCTAGTGATGGAGTGGTGTAGCTATCGGTGGGGAGCACGGATCTTCTGAGAACATTCCTAAAAATGGCGTGTGGGGTGCAGTTTTTTAAAATATGGGTAATCTTTATGTAATTCATTTCAAATTTATATAAAAATATAATTAATTTTAACTATGATAACAAATGCTCATATAGTATTCAATATGAATACAAAAGTGAATGTGTCCAATAATGCTTTGAACTTGAATGGTCAGTGTATGGGATGGAGATTTTGGTCCGAAAAGTTGGTAGAAAAATGAACACTAGAATGGTGCTAGAGGTGCAGGTAGGAGCCTCCCCACATGCTCCGTCTCCTCAGCTTTATTTTATCACTTAAAGTGATATCCTCCTTGTGTTTGCTTCCACTGATATGAGAACCCAGATGAACTGTTTAGGGACAAAGAAGCAGGAGTAAAAGGAATGCTGGCTTACCACTGAAGAGGGGCCTGGGAATTGTCAGTAGAAACCTATTGTTTCCAGATAAGTAATGACAACATTAAAAATTTTCAGTAGATATTTCCTGAGCACTTATTACATGCCAGGCACTGCAATAAGTGCTTTATAGGTATTACCTTGTTTAAATCTCACAAAACCTATTATAATTCCCATTTTACAGATTAGGTAACAAAGGTACAGAGAGATTAATAACACAACTAAGTAACACCTGTGTAAGAGTGATTTTTCTTTTATTCATTCTACAAGAAACCAAGGAGAGAAGGATGCAAGAAAGAAAAAGGCATCTAGCACTGGGCTTGGTATACATTTGGTGTCTAATGCATGCTTATTGACTATGTTAAGTCTGGATTTTTGAACAGTTTAGCAAAGGCTCTTGGCAGCCTTTACTATAAAGTCTGTTAGGCAATAAAATGTGTGGAATGTCTACAAAGGGAGCAAGAGGCTTCTTGAAATAGTTGAGGTAGACTTTAAACTGAATTTTAAACTAAGTCATTGTTTTCTCCAAGTTCCTCCCATTGTGTGATCTCGTAATATTATGACATTCTTACCTCTGATCTTACTAAAGCGTTGTATTTATAGCCTATTTTATAAATTCTTATGACTCACCCCATAAAGTCTGTCATGAACTGGATCTTTAAAAAATGAGAACAATATCCCTGCCTCTGTTAGAGTGATGGGAGTTAAATAACCCCCAAATGTTTTTCCAGGTTTATGCTATTTATAAACTATTAAGAAAGGGACCTTCCCCACCACCTTCCAAGGAGGGAAGTTTATATAAAGTTTCATTTAATGGGACATGATGATTATGGTGATTTGATGACGATCATATCTTCAGCACCTATTTAAGCACCAGAGACTGATTTATGCTTTATTTTTAATCTTCACCACCAGACCTGGGATCTGAGTACTTCATGTTTGACCAGTGAAGAAACTGAGGCTCAATGAATTTGTTAATTATCCCAGAAACAGCAATGTATAAATAATAGAGATATAATTTATTCCAAATTTGAGGTCTGCATGATACAGGTTTTTTAAAAAAATTTTTTGATGTGGATCATTTTTAAAGTCTTTATTGAGTTTGTTACAGTATTGCTTTTGTTTTATTTTCTTGTCTGTGAGGCATGTGGGATCTTAGCTCCCTGACCAGGGATCGAACCCACACCCCCTGCATTGGAAGGCGAAGTCTTAACCACTGGACCACCAGGGAAGTCCCTGCATAATATAGTTTTAGCTAAGGGATTAAACAAACAGCATTTTTTTTTAAAAATACCAACTTCCAAAACCCTGTCATTGTTCCCAGTGCTGCATCTAGGCCAAAAGTTTTAGGCATTTACTGGACAGCAATCAAATAGCCATGGAGTGTGTTTCAGATTTGGGATTCTTGAGTATCAGTGATTAGACTGATTTTCATTTACTGTGGCCTCTGGGAAACTGGTAGATGCATGAGTGTGTGAAATATCAGCAGTGAGATAATAAAATTACTACAACCCAGCAATGCCTGCAAAGTTTATTTATGAATATGATGCAGATAGTGATAATTAATCCTCTGGACATTCCTTAGCTCTTTTAAGAGACAGAGTGTTCATGATATCTGGAGCAAAACCCATGTCTTTTCAGTTATTTTACAGTTCAACTTGGAACTTCATAGGTCTAATCAACAATCATTGTTGATAAAGATAAAGAAAATCAACAATCATTGTTCCCCAAGAAAAGGTTTTTTAGTCTTTTTTCTCCCGTAATACAACAGATTGAAATGTTTTGCAATGAACACTTACTTCCTCATGCTCAGGATTATTTTGCAAGCACTGTTAATTCAGATATGCCTCTGGGTTCTTAAATTCTTTCTGAATTTCTCTAATCATCCTGGGGGTTAGGCATGGGGTTGGTTTGTAAATTCCTGGTGTATAGATGCATGTCAATGTCTTAGTTTTCTTTATATCTAAGTCTTTACTGTACCAGGAACTATAATTTCATGGTACATGTTTTTACCAAGTAATTCAGCAATAAGCTATTGTCAATAAAATTAAGTGTTTTTTAATATTATTCCAAAATGTTTAGTGATGCTTGTGTTTGGTGGGGAAGATTCACAGAAATGCCTTTTTTCTTGGTATTTGCATCTGGTATAAGTGATATAAATATCCTTTCTAATGAAAAAGAAATAGCTAAAAGGAGGAAGGAGTTATCCTTATCACTATATGTCTGTCTATCTACCTATCATCTATCTACCCATCCACATATCCATCCTTCTTTATAGGTAGATATAGATACAAATAAGAGACTGATTTATGCTTTATTTTTAATCTTCACAACCAGACAAATAAGTAGATACACATAAATAAGTAGATATACATAAAATACATATATATGTTTGCAGTGAAATCCACTAAAATATTAACAGTACAAACCTACAGACAGAACACTATGGGAAATTTATTTTTTTCTCATTTTGTTATAATAACATAGTCTTATTCTTAATGATAGAATAAATGTCCATAAAAACCATGTAAAAAAAATATGCTAAGCTCCAAATAGCCATGGACCATGTTTCATATTTAGCATTAACGGGTACCAGTAAATCGACTTCATGTGCACTTCTTAGGAGGTCAGCTCAACCATGAAGGTTTTCTTCAGTCCTTCCTCCTAGATGGGATTGTACACGGCCTTGGTCTTAGTTTGTCCTTCTACAGATATGGAATACCATAGACTGGGTGGATTAAACAACAAAAATGTATTTCTCACAGTTCTAGAGGCTGGGAGGTCCAAGATTAAGGCACCAGCAGATCCAGTGTATGGTGAGGGCACATTTTCTGGTTTACAAATGGTTCTCTTCTTGTATCCTCATTGGCAGAGAGCAGGGAGAGAGCCTATGTCCCCTTCTTCTTCTTCTTTTTTAAATGAGGTCATTAATCCCATCAGGAGGGCCCTACTCTAATGACCTATTCTAACCCTAACTACCTCCTAAAGGCCTTACTTCCAAACACCATCACATTAGGAGTTAGGATTTTAACATATAAATTTTGGGGGAGACACAAACATTTAGTCTACAGTATCCTTCTTTGAGCCTCTGTTCCATCCTGTTTTAGTTTATTTCACTGCTTATTTATAGACCGATATTTCTAATTATGCCTTATGTTCCTTAAGACATATAGCTTTTTATATTTGGCATTCCATTGCCAAAGCTCAGATACTGGTGTATAAAAAGGATATTAATGTTGTGAAAAAAATAATTCCTGTATGATCTTGATACTTAGTGTTCCCAAGAAGCACTTGGCCATAGACACAAAGCATCTTAATGTTGTCTTATTTGGAAGAGTTTTCTCAACAGAGAAACTACTAACCTGCCCACTTAAAGTTTTAAATGTCATGAAATTGTGTGTTGTAAATCTGCCAAAATATCTATTCCAATTTTAAAAATTTTACTAGAGAATCAGTAAACATCTGATTTCTATAGACAGAGACAAATAGGAGACTAAATATATATTTTACTTAAAATGAAAACAAAACAAACCAACAGCAGCAATGACAGTAACACATACATACTGTGTAATCAAATGCAAGTTTTACACAAACACACATTTCCTTTGAACTGCCGCAAATAACTTGCTGGCTAGTGCCATCTTGCTTTGGGCTTGGGTTCATTGTTTTATATGGTATTTTGTGGCAACTGCTAATTATCATAAGCTGTCCAATAAATGTGATGGATTGTCCAATTAACTCTTCATCAGCATCCATTTTTGAAGATGTTACCTATTGAAACTGATGGCAGTTTATGACCTCCATGTTGCGTATGTAGCTAATTACTCCTTAGACAATAATTATTAAGTTTCTTATGCTGCATTCAGTCATTTTGTTTTACAAATTATGATGCCATTGTGTTTCCCAATTCATTTGACTTCACAACTATGGCTCTCTAAGGATTACTAAAGGTCTGCTGTGGAATGTATGGATCATAGAAACAGTGAAGTAGATTACAAATGTATCTGTTTTGTAGGTTTTCCATCGACCGGCACACCGACCTGGAGAGACAATTCAACGTTAATGCAGATGATGGGAAGATAACGCTTGCAACACCGCTTGACAGGGAATTAAGCGTGTGGCACAACATAACAATCATTGCTACCGAAATCAGTAAGTGCCTGGGTTTGTTCATTTCTTCCTTATGTGGCTGAGTTCAGTTTATGCCTAGGGATCATATGACAAGTGGTCCCAGTTTCTATTAGATATTTTGGCATTGGAACTTATTTTATTGTTCCCGAGGAGCCTTTGAATGCATCGTCTCAACATGAAATAAGGTACACTGTGGTAAATGACCAAAAAGTTGCAATATATGTGGGAAGGAAACATTCTTCTATCCAAGTATTCTTATATCTATATCCATTGTTCGGCCATCAAAAACAATGTTTTGCATATAAAAATATGGGGAAAGATTTAGTATAAAAGGGTAGGTTAAAAAAATAGAATTCAAGAACTATATACCATAATTTAAATAAGTGGACCCTAACATATATATTATATTCGATATAGAAACTATTACTCACATAGTTAAACTATGCATATATACATACATATATACATGCAGAAAATACAGAAAGAAAATTTACACTGTCAATACATATCATTTTGGGGAGATGAGATGATAGGTGATTTTTTGTTTTTTAGAATTAATATGTCTTACACAGTAATCATGGACTATTTATTTATTTATTTTACATGTTTATTGGAATATAATTGCTTTACAATGGTGTGTTAGTTTCTGCTTTATAACAAAGTGAATCAGTTATACATATACATATGTTCCCATATCTCTTCCCTCTTGTGTCTCCCTCCCTCCCACCCTCCCTAACCCACCCCTCCAGGCGGTCACAAAGCACCGAGCTGATCTCCCTGTGCTATGCGGCTGCTTCCCACTAGCTATCTACCTTACGTTTGGTAGTATACATATGTCCATGCCTCTCTCTCGCTTTGTCACAGCTTACCTTTCCCCCTCCCCATATCCTCAAGTCCATTCTCTAGTAGGTCTGTGTCTTTATTCCTGTCTTACCCCTAGGTTCTTCATGACATTTTTTTTTTCTTAAATTCCATATACATGTGTTAGCATACGGTATTTGTCTTTCTCTTTCTGACTTACTTCACTCTGTAGGACAGTCTCTAGTTCCATCCACCTCATTACAAATAGCTCAATTTTGTTTCTTTTTATGGCTGAGTAATATTCCATTGTATATATGTGCCACATCTTCTTTATCCATTCATCCGATGATGGACACTTAGGTTGTTTCCATCTCCGGGCTATTGTAAATAGAGCTGCAATGAACATTGTGGTACATGACTCTTTTTGAATTATGGTTTTCTCAGGGTATATACCCAGTAGTGGGATTGCTGGGTCATATGGTAGTTCTATTTGTAGTTTTTTAAGGAACCTCCATACTGTTCTCCGTAGTGGCTGTACCAATTCACATTCCCACCAGCAGTGCAAGAGTGTTCCCTTTTGTCCACACCCTCTCCAGCATTTATTGTTTCTAGATTTTTTGATGATGGCCATTCTGACTGGTGTGAGATGATATCTCATTGTAGTTTTGATTTGCATTTCTCTAATGATTAATGATGTTGAGCATTCTTTCATGTGTTTGTTGGCAGTCTGTATATCTTCTTTGGAGAAATGTCTATTTAGGTCTTCTGCCCATTGTTGGATTAGGTTGTTTGTTTTTTTGTTATTGAGCTGCATGAGCTGCTTATAAATTTTGGAGATTAATCCTTTGTCAGTTGCTTCATTTGCAAATATTTTCTCCCATTCTGAGGGTTGCCTTTTGGTCTTGTTTATGGTTTCCTTTGCTGTGCAAAAGCTTTGAAGTTTCATTAGGTCTCATTTGTTTATTTTTGTTTTTATTTCCATTTCTCTAGGAGGTGGGTCAAAAAGGATCTTGCTGTGATTTATGTCATAGAGTGTTCTGCCTATGTTTTCCTCTAGGAGTTTGATAGTTTCTGGCCTTTAGGTCTTTAATCCATTTTGAGCTTATTTTTGTGTATGGTGTTAGGGCGTGATCTAATCTCATACTTTTACATGTACCTGTCCAGTTTTCCCAGCACCACTTATTGAAGAGGCTGTCCTTTCTCCACTGTACATTCCTGCCACCTTTATCAAAGATAAGGTGACCATATATGCGTGGGTTTATCTCTGGGCTTTCTATCCTGTTCCATTGATCTATCTTTCTGTTTTTGTGCCAGTACCATACTGTCTTGATTACTGTAGCTTTGTAGTATAGTCTGAAGTCAGGGAGCCTGATACCTCCAGCTCCGTTTTTCGTTCTCCAGATTGCTTTGGCTCTTCGGGGTCTTTTGTGTTTCCATACAAATTATGAAACTTTTTTGTTCTAGTTCTGTGAGAAATGCCAGTGGTAGTTTGATAGGGATTGCACTGAATCTGTAGATTGCTTTGGGTAGTAGAGTCATTTTCACAATGTTGATTCTTCCAATCCAAGAACAATCATGGACTATTTAAAATTATATCTTCAACGTAAAATTTTTCATAAATTACATGTGAAAATGTAACCTTTTTTTCAGAGGAGGTTCTAGGGTTGTTAAAATAACACATGTTAGTCCTTCTGCCAATTTTTAATAGCACAGCCTCTTTGATTACACTTAATGACACTATAATTTAGTCTCTAAACAATAGCTGTATGGTACAATTTAGTGCTATTCTGTCTATGAGAACTCACACTCTGTCTCTCCAGTTTTTTTTTATTATACAGAACATGCAAAGGGGATGTGATATTCATTTTCTTTCCAAGCAAAAGACATTGTGCATATTACCTGACTTTATTTTTCCATAAAGGAGCTGATGAGGACTTCACAGTTTACACAGTTCAAGGGAGACATTACATTCTTGAGGGAATTAGGGTAGAAGGAATCTGAATAAGGAAATAAAAACTCACAATAAGCAAGATTCATGGGCATACATATGTAAAGGACATCAGCCCTAAGATCTGCTCTATGCTGTCTCTAAAATCTGCTCTGGTTTCACAGCTGATGTCTCTGAGATATGTTGATAAATTTGTCTGTAAGAGGAAGAGTAATCTAGACCTTGATGAAGGGCGTGGTTTTTCCTTGTTCTGAGATGTGGGGTAATGTCTTCCATGGAGTCTTACTAAAAACAAAAGAAAACAGAATACAACCACGGTGTGAAAAAGTGACGATTCAAGAGTGAAGAATGTTTCTTTTGGCAACTCAAAGCAGGCAAAGAACCTGCTTGATATGGAATGAAAAAAGATCTTTGGAAACTTCGGTGTTTTTACTTATTAGAAGTACCATTTTCTTCTCCAGTATGTGACTCTGGCAATAGTTTTCCCTTGTAACATTAAGGGATAAAGGAAACAAAGCATCCCATTTGGTGGCTTTGGTTTATTAGAAGTCTTAACCCCATCTAGATATGAAATTTTTACAATTTACAGTATTGAAGCTGCATATCACCTTAAGTGTCTGAGAAAAACTGTATCTATTTAGATTGGTTTGAGGCTATATAAAAACGCTCTAAAGGACCATGGTTTTCTTTAAAGTATGTAGGCAATAATTACTTTTAGAAGAATTTTCTCATATATTGAACATAAAAACCTACTTGAGTTCCCCTTAATCTATGACACTTTTTTAATGAGATGGATGCCTTCACTTAAATATTCATCAAGGAGGCCCTAATTAGAAGAATCCAGGTACTCCATTGTAAAGAGTAAAGGGAAATGAATACACAGAATAGGTGGTTAGGAAATATTTCAGGGGCAACCCAGAAACAAAAGTCTCATTTGCAAGGAATCACAGACAAGTAAGGAAGACAGATACAAAAGCAGATGCTCTGGGATAATGAGCTGTTAATTCTAGGGTGACAAGGGTACCAAACCAAATAAGAGAAGACATTCATTTTTTCATTCACTCAATAATTATTTATGGAGTCTTCGGTACTTGCCAAGCACTGTTTTAGTGACTGAGGATATAGCAGTGAACAAAATAAGCAAAAACCCTGGGCCTCTTGAAGTTTTCCTTCTAATGGCACTTGGAAGCCCCTGCATATAAAAGTGTGAGTTGGAATCTGCTGATATATCTATAAAGAATGACACGGAGGTGAGCAAGAAGTTAATGAGTATTGGGAATTACAAGCAGTTCCATGTTGATGGTGTGAAAAAAGAGTATGACCACAAACCTCCTTCAATGAACATATGATTGATTAAAAAATACTGAAACATAGATCAGATAAAGTTTTCTTCATGGCTTGACAGAAATCACTCAAGTATGTCCCACATTCAAGGTTACAGTTAGCTCCATAGAGACCAAATAGGAAATGGTTCTGTCCACATGACAACCCTCAGCTTTACTTGGAACCTTATAGAATTAAAAATATACAACCCAAACTTACATTATTCTGTTGACATCAATGGGAGTTATCTCACCTTTTATTACATCCTTTTTTGATGTTTGTTTTTTTTTTTACTCAGAGATTGAAAACTAAACTTTTTTTTTTTTTTACTTTTTGCATGTAACTTTCTTAAAACCAACAAGACAGAGTACAAAAGAGAACTTTAATTTTGGTCTGTAAAATATAAGCTGAGGTGGGCATAATTCTAGAAATTTAAATGTAAAATTAGGTTATCTTTTTTTTCTAAATCATGAAAGGAAGTTGAAATAAGATCACAGAGAATGTAAGAAATATTGGAATTACTATGAAAATGGCTTAGAAACTTGTTTTCACTTGGTTTTATTATTTAGCCCATCATGTAATGTTTATCTTCCAAAGCCGCAGACCATGTCTTGGAAAAAAATATTAAAGGGAGATTTATTGTATTTGGATGAGATGAATATTTAAAACTACCCAGGACAATAGAACCCCACAGGGGGAGGTTCTAATAAAGATAAAGAAATATTCATTCCAGGGAGAACAATTTAAAATTACTCTCAGATCACCATCTCTTCAGACAAAAGATTTAAACAAATGAAATTAAGCTAAAAAATGGATTTTAGGAAAGTCCATCTGTTATCTCTTAATGAGAATGGAGATGTCATCCTTTATCCTCTTGTGTCAGATTCACTTAACCAAGGCTGAGATGCTTCACTGTGTATATTTCCCAAGAATTTCAGTGGTAATAGATCTAACTTGCCATCGCAATCAACAGGCACATCTCATTACATGATCTGGCAGTTAGATGCCCAAGTACTAACAAGAGATTAGGCTTGTATAGAGCATCTTTGCTAAGTAGCTTTGCTAGTAGCGTCCCTTGAAACTATTTTGCATGGCTGCTGTGTACCATGGTGGTGAAGGCTTAAAGTAAATTTAGCTAAACACTGAAAAAGTATCATGTAATCCCTATGGTACATTTAACTCACATCAGTCTTTGAAAACAGGTACTATTACTGTATGCATTTTCCAGTCCAAGAATCTCAGACATAGGTTAAGTAACTTGCCCAGAGACTCCAAGAGAGCAAAGGGTGGAGACAAGATTGGTACCCTTGTTGCTTAACTGCAGATTACAAGCTCTTAGATGCCTTCTTTGGGGGGAACCCTGCCCTATATCGTCTTTCCTTCCATCCTCCTGCTTAAATCGAGCTTCTGACACTGCCACATCATTTCCTAAAACAAGTGAATGAAATAGTTCTTCTGTGCAAAGCGGAAGGCTGGTGCAGGGACAAGAGTGCACTGGTGGAAAGAACAAGCCTGCATTTGCTCAGGCCCTCGTGTTCTAACGTTTATAACCCAGGGGAGGAACATTGCCTAATGGACAAAGCCAGCCTTTGGAACTGTTCAGACGGGAATTCTATTCCCATTTCCAAGATCAGGAAACTGAGGAACATTTTAGGGGACAGCATTTTTCAAGGAAGTTCACAGAGAACTTGACATGCCCGGCTGATCCCAGTCACCTGGGTTATTGTTCAAACCAGAGTTCTGGTGTTTGCCCAGGACCTATGGAATCAGAAACTCAAGGCAGCCATTCAGGAATCCACTTTTCGCAAGTTCTCCCACCTCCCCTCCACCCTCCCCATCAGATTCACATTATAATTTAATTATATTATAATTAATATAATTTTCTATTATAAACATAATTATGATATTTTGAAGGAGGGCAGAAAAAGGTGATGTGTTCTTCTGTTTGTGTGTTTTGATCTCTATTTTTTGTTATTCCTGTGGTGATAGGTGATATTTCACTGAGCTGAGGTTTGAGCTAAGGCTTGTCAGATGACGCACAAGATCCCTTTAGGTTGGGTAGTGTAGTAAGACCTGCTTAAGAGAGAGATATGGGTAACAAGCTCAGCTGTCAGAGAGATAAAGGATATTGGGGGACAGTAAGGGAAACATTTTCTTACATAGAGTCTCTGCAGGGACATTTCAGAGGCATTGAATGCCCATTTTAGAGTGTCCTTCCCAGAGACAGTGGTGATGTGGGATGGAAAGTGGGGAATCCCGCTGACACTGTGTACCCGAGAGCTGGCAAGTGGCATTTGCAGAAAGCATACTACTATTGGTTACCTGAAATTATTGTAAAGCAGGAAGCATATAATTGCCCATTAAATGAATCTCTTTGAGTTATTGATAATGCATTGCTCTAGCCCACTACAGTGGGCTGCACACAATATTGTCAATGAAGCTTTTCACTAATGATGGTTAGATCTCCCAGGGGACATACTAGTCTGATAGCACTTAAGGAATGTTTCTTCCTGACATAGGGCCCAGCTGCCAGAATAATTGCTTTGTCCAACCCAGGCTACTTAGGAAAAATACATCTTTATAGGGAGCTCATTGTTTCGAGAAATTCTGGGTCCTGGAGTTGGATGGAGTTGGCCACATTTTGCCCGTACAACCTTGGGCAAATTATTTCCTCTCTCTTGCTCTCAGTTTTCCCACCTGTGAAATGGGAGTCATAATTGTTCTTTTAAAATTAGGTTGTAGTAAGAACTGAATTAAAAGTGATGGTACTATACCTTTTAGCTTAAAATCTATAATCTTTAGTAATTGATGAATAAATCACATATGTTCTTGTTAATACAGCCCTAACCTGAGGCTTTGAATAACAGCTTAATTTTAAATTATTTATTTGGTTTGTATTTTCTTTTACCCCTTCTCCCCACAACAACAAAATTGGTAGTCGTGACTTGTGTGTTACTGCTGGGTGCAGTTGTGTTTCTTCATTGCACCGCCAATATGTTCACTGACCTTCCTCTTGTCCCTGGTTCGGGCTTGGTGGATTGACCTGTGCCTAAATAAAAACCCTCGAAATGAAGCAGGCATATTCTGGGAGAGCCTGATTGAATTAAGGACTTCAGATTTTATATCAAGATCTTGTTCAAAATATGCAGTGTCTCTATCTATTGCCTGTGGCATAATCAGGACTAGAGTGTCTTTAAGATCAATATCATTCCCTTGTATAGAATTGAGTGGAAGCAGATGGAGAGAAGGTGTTCTCCAGTTCAGTAACTCTCACAGAAGGGAAAGGATGATGAAAGTCTGAGGTGAACAGTAAAATTCAGGGGCAGGAGTGGTTAAGGGCTCCCAAATATCAGAGAAGCTGTAGCACTATGGCTGACTGTCGGGGAATATAAGCACATGGCAAGTTCCTAGCAAGATCCCCCTACCTCAGACAAGCATGCAGGTGCTATAAGGTAGAGATCAGTGTTCTTAACAATAGAGATTATAATGAAGGGAAGTGGAAATAAATTATGGGAAAGTGAAGGGGAAGCTACAGTTTCCTGGGAAAGAGATCAGCATACAAAATAAGATTTCCCTACAGGGAAGAATGGGAGTGTCATTCCAAGTTCAAGGAGAAGCCTGATACAGGCCCCACATGAATATCATTTTGTGGGTAACCCACACCAGATTTATTTTAACCACTATAGTGCCCACTTCATATACAGCTGCTCCAGTTACTTGAATACTGACTTGGGAATCTCTCCCTTAGTTCCTCTTTGTTCTGCATCCTTTCTACCGATATCCTCCCACCACCTCTCCATCTCTTTCATCTTTACCCCTCTTTTGTTCTAATCTACTGACATTTAGAAAAAGCCTGCAGATTGAGACTGGAGCTATATCAATAGATTTCAACTAGGAACTCCTTTAAGATATCACTATGCCTAATAGCCCCTTAATCCTAACCCAGAAAAAGGCAGAAGGCAAGAGGCTTCCATCCCTATGTCTTGCCCTGGTCTCTCTTTATAAGCCACCCTCCTCAAATCCTTAACAGGAACTCCTACTGTAGATAAAGGATAGGAAGTAGGCAGCAAATAGTAATTCAAGGTTTTCAGCTGCAAGTTGTAGCAAACTGACCAGTCATAGCAAATGGTCGTCTCCAGACTTGAGGGTACCAGATTAAGGGGGGGCAGGTAGGGGAGGTCCTAGATATGTGAAGAGATTATAAATATTGGAGGATAGTAGGTTGATTTACCCTCAGCTACAGTTTCTCTGAGGACAGAGGAAGCACATGGACTTGGGAAGAAAGTGCAGACATCAGTCTACAAGTCAAAGAGAATAACATATGAGTTAAGTGGCCAAGTTTATAAGTCAGTTTGCTTGGATGGAATCATAATTTTTTCATTCAGTCACACTCACTCCATTGGTAAATTACTTCGTTCTGTGGCTTAGTTTCCCTATTTATAAAATGGGGGATATATTGAAACACCTTTAGAGGTGTGTGATAAGGAATGAATATGTTTACATCCTAATATCTTTCCTAACGTAGAATAAACTTCTGGTAATAATGCTTATGCTAATATTAATTATCATAATAATTATAAAGTAAACATTAATTTTATCACTTTATATAATTAAAGAGGATATGCCTAAAAGTAATCTTTTTGTCATCAAGTAAAACCACCCACCTTTATTTTAAGGATATACAAATTGTGAGTTTTTGAGGACGTATCATCCTGAGCTGATTTGGGAGGTATAATTTTCCACAAAAATATGTATCCAAAAGGAGGGGCTTCTTTCCTCTTGTCAGTCCTGGCCAGCTTGGCAACCTTAAAAGCCTCCTTCTTACCCCAAACTAAGGTCACAGTTACTGTTACCACTGCTTTCTCAGACAGCAGTAGTGCTTACTAAGTAAAAGCAAACTATGAAGTCAAATTTTCAGAGCCAGAACATATGCTCTGTGTGTGATTTGAATAAGTCACATAATCTCTTTTAGCCTCAGTTGCTATATTTGAAGTTTGTCATGACAATTAAATGATGTAATACAGGTAAACTGCGTAAAATAGAGCCTGGCGTATAGGAAGGACTCAATAACGTTTCTCCTTTCCCCTCTCTAGTGCCCCTCCCCCCTCCTTCCTCACCCTCCTCTCTATCCTTCTCCAGACCAAACCTGGTGCCTACTCAACCCTGCATAAACATAAACTTTATGTCCTTTATCTAAACATTCTATTTGTCATTCAGATCTCCCTTTTTCTCCCAGCCACTTGGGCTTAGGAATAAAGGGAACCAAAATAGTCATATGGACATTGATTTGTATTGGTTCACTTCTGCTGCATAAATGACCGTGTCAAAACTTAAAATGATAAAGATGTATTTCTCGTGGTTCTCTGGAGAAGCTGAGTGGTTCTTTTGGTCTGAACTGGTTTTGCTAGTCTATCTGGTCAGCTGGTGGCTTGTCTGGGGCTGGATGATCTATATTGGCACCAATTGTATATATGACAGGCTAGTTAGGCGTTAGTTAGCGCCTCTTCTCTGCTCCACATGGCCTCGCATCCTCTCATAGGCTAGCTCAGCTCCTCTGGTGCTACTCCCAGGCGTCCATGGAACAACAAAAGACTGGGGAGCAAGTACTTGCCAAGTCTCTATTTGCATCAAGTTTGCAAATCCCATTGGTCAAAGCAAGTCACATTACCAAGAGTAGGTTTAAGGAGTGGAGAAACAAATGTCACCTCTTGATGGGAGGAGTTGGAATTTCCAATTATGATGGGCATTCTTTTTTAGAAAAATTAATTTCACACTGGGATGCTAAATCTCAGTGTATATGACCAAGGAATCATATGGACCTGTAGCCTACACACATAGGTACGTCCCTTCTAGATTCCTCTTCTCACATACATCTAAAATTCTCTGCTCTCACGTCTTACTTATTTGAGAAAAAGGATTGGACACAGTATTTCTAACAGCTGTCAACTATAGATTCTTTAGAATTTCAACTTAAGTAGCAATTTGTATTATTCATAATAAATCTATTAGCACATTTTTAATGCTACAAAAATTTCTCCTACCTGACTGCTAGTGTAAGCTTTAGCAACTAGCATTAATCCTTTGCTATAAGGTCTCAAAGATCCATGCTCTTTGCCTTTAAGAGACTGGTTGCAGCTTATAATACCCATTTACTTGCTTGAGGTTTTGAAATTACCTTTTTTGTTTGTTTGTTTGTTTGTTTGTTTGTTTTGGCTATGCCTTGTGACTTCCGGGATCTTAGTTCCACGACCAGGGATGATCAAACCCGGGCCCACAGCAGTGAAAGGGCCGAGTCCTAACAACTGGGCTACCAGGGAATTCCTTGAAAATACATTTCTAAAGGGAGAAATTGGTAAAGTCCTTGTTCTCATGAGACATTTTATTATTGCTTTGTTATTGATCACTGTTTTATCCTGGGAGCCTAGCACAGTGGGGCTCCCAGTACATATTTGCTGAGTTAATGAATGAATAAAGGAAATAAGAATTAATACCACAAGATAGTAACCTGATTATTTCTGACTCTAAACAGACACTATTGATTAATTGGTGGAAAGGATCTCTGCTTTTAATATACCCCACTTAGCTCTTTGTTAAAAGTCTTGGGCAGACAAGCACATAGGCACAGTGGCTTTTCTGGAGTTTTTAAAGTCATTCTTTCCTGAGTGACTGAAGGTGAGGCATAAAGGGCAGGAATGACTATGCTCTCCTTGTATGAAAATTGTGGGGCACTGACTGTACTCAAAAGGAAGAATTCCCAAAGAATATTAACCAATCTAAGGTCAGAGACAGAGACCATGAGAAAGGTGCTGGCAGAGAGGAGCCTCAGGTCCTCTCACTTTTTCCCCAAGGAGCCAGGCTTCTGATCTAAGAACCTTTATTTCTCTTCCCTCTGAGAGCCTGAGGCAAGCCCTGAATTATGCCAGCCCACACTTCATTACCCAATGAGCCCGTTTATCGTTTAATCTGATATGTATTGAACAAGTAAGTGGAAGCAGGTTACAAAGCAGCAAAGCCTAAAGAATGAAAATGCAGCATGTTTTCTGATTACAGGACTCCCTAATCCAGGGCTTAGAAGTCAGGGCTAAAAATAGATGCCAGTTCCATCTCTGATCCACCCCCACCCACCTAGCATTTCAGTGCCAGGTCAGGTGGCCCTTTTAGCCAGATGGTAGAATTTTGAACTATGATAACTTGCTTCCATCTAATTTGGGGTGGCAGGGCATTGGTCACTCTACACCCTCACTTATGATACTGATACCTTCTTGTTCCTGGAGTAGCTATAGGACAAGGGTTCACCCCATGTGATACCCAAGGTCAAGGGTTACGCTGTTTGTCACAAAGAAGCAAGGAAGTAGAATGTAAAGAAACTGTCTCTAAGGCATGCACTGAAACTCTAAATATTATTATAAAAAATAATATTATATAAAAATATTTATAATATTATAAAAAGCATATAATTTGGAGTAGGGTGGGATCTCTCCATTGGATGGGAGAGACAGTCTTCTCTGGGAAGATTCTTTGTGGATGGTATATTTTCATCAGGGTCATAAAGGCAACAGCAGGCTTTTGTCAGAGATGTATTTCCAAACTAACAAACGTCTTAATCAAGAGGAGAAGAGCACAGAATATCTTCTGCAGATTAGAGAACTCAGGAGAGAAAAGAATATATGGTTGGAAAGTTAAGTATGGAAAATTATGATTGCCTTCGGATGCCAGGCACAGGAAATGATCTTATTCTCTGTGTCAGAGGGGCCCATCAAATACATAGAAATATCAAAATAAGGGAAATGTCTGGCTCAGAATATTAGCATTCCAGATTTAGGAGCAGAATAGGTTATGAGTGGAACGAGAGCCTACAACCTAGAGAATGAGAAGGGGAAGAATATGGCTATGATGGTGGCTCAGAATCGCCCAGAGAGCTTGTTACAACACTGGGCCAAAGAATCTGTATTTCTAACAAGTCCCCACGTGAGGCCGATGCTGCCGGCCCAGGTCCCGCACTTGGAGAACCACTGCTATAACCCCTGCAGTCCTGATTCAGAGTAAAACTGAAGCTGCGTTAGAAATGGAGTTTGAATGAACAGAAATTGGCATCTGGCTAAAACTAATGAGCAGCAAGGAAACTGATGGAGACTAAACCGTGGTGACGAGAATGAAAGTAATGATACAATTAAGAGTTACTGCTTACTGTATGCTAGGCAACATTCTAGCCCTTCTCATGCCCTTTATCCATTTAATCCTCACAACGGTTCCATAAATTGGTACCACCTGTCTCTCATCTCATAAAGAAAGCTAAGATACCAAACTTCAAGCTCTCCATGTTTAGGTGGCTAAGTTTGGATTTGATCCTAGGTTTGTCTGACTCTTCAGCCCAATCTCTGACAATTGAGCCTGCATCCTCTCCTAGTGATAGCCTAGTTGCTCCTGAGACATATCATGATTCATGTTAACAAGTCAAAAAACAGAAAAGATGGTCCATCCTTCCAAAGTTTAAGAGTTCACAGCCCTCCTTTGACTAGCTCTTTATAAAACAGGTTAGAACACAATGGGATGTCACTGATACGCTTTTTTCCCCACTGAAAGGGTGGGAGGAGGTCCAGTTGGGGATAATGAATCTAAAATTTGCATCTGTGAACTAGCTGTTCCAGGGGAATTTGGATTTTTAGGAACCTCCAGTTCCTAAATTTAAAACAAAGGGGCTCCTTTATTGAAGTTTGAATGCTCCTGCAACCCACTGAGATAAGCCTAGAATGATGCTGAAGTCTGCTCCGCACACCTGCTGTTATAATTTGACAATGAATGATTAACAATAGGCTGAAGAAGGGAGACATGGAATAAAACCATGGATGACAAATGTGGAAGGAAAAAGCGTCGGCTATGCAGCCAAACAAATATGAATTCCAACCTAGTTTACATTAACAACAACCTACTTGAACATCAACAGTTTCCTTGATCAATCTAATGTGTTTATTTATTGGTTAAAAGGAAACTGCAATACTCAATAGGGAACTAACACTCAGCTGGTTGATATAGAGAATATATATGCATATATAATTATCATATTTCTGTAATTAATATAGATTACATTAATATATTATACTCATCACATTATATTATTACATATTATTTACTATAATTTAATATGGTATAATATAAATATATTCTCTATATCTGTTTTTAGCAATGGCAATAATAATAAAAGCCTCATCACCTGTTCTTTCAGGTGAACTATTGTGAGCTTGATGTTCAAGAGACACTGACTTAAAAAAAAAAAGACACTGACTTTTTAGAACATTCTCTGTCTTGACTTTAACTGTTTTGTTCAGTAAAACAAACAATTCTAATGCGCTATGAAGAAAATCTGTGTTTTTCTATTTTATAAAAATATATATATATGTATTTTTCCTAGCTCTAAAATAAGGCTTGTCTTCAGGTTGTGTTTTAGGCACAGTATCTGAATCTCATTGCCGGTTAATACTTGAGTATCTCTGGATATAAACATACCCACACTGAGCCAGCATCTGATTTCCTGCTGAAGTGTTTTTCACATTTCCAATATAATTATGTAGCAGTTACAAAGAAACCAAGACTGAACTCCACAGAATACAACAAATCCACATTTGTTTATTTAAGAAACGATATAAAAAGCATGGAAGACAGAACTGATGTGTTGGGTGACTTCTCAGGGAAACTGATAACCTAAAATAAATCTGAAAATATCTGGATATTTATCAGAAGTGATTGGTTAGGCATGGGTTGAAAAAGGCATTTAGATGTTCTACAAATGGCCTCTGGCATATAAATAGGAGACCTTAGTGAAAATGGAAAATACTGAATTAGATATCTTTATTTTGGTTTTGGTCTCTGAATGATTGATTTTGTCCCTTGTAGTCTCCATCTTAAAGAGAGTTAAGATCCAATAAATTAGTCAGTAAATGTACCAAATGACTGTTGACTGAGCACACAAAACTTTAGTGAGTCAAACACATTTCTGCACCTCTGTACTAGACACTATGGCCACATGTTGTTAAAGACATAGTTCCCGGCCTGGATGCGGGGCTTCTGCAGTAGGGAGATAATTGCTGGACTACAAGCAGGTTGTCTAATGGAAGGAGACAGAACACATCCTAACAACACATATGAGGAAGAAATTAGCTCTGTATGGTGCCTTCTCCAGTGTCCCTAGGAGTCAAGTGCAATGCTCTATTGGGACAAGTGAAGAGGAAGAGCAAGAATGTTGCAGGTGAAGGGAATAGCATGAATCCACCCAGGATGTTTTGGGAATTTTGTGATGAAAGGTAGGGAATTGTTGATCTTGGCTTGTTTCAGTCCTGGTTATGGGAGCCTCCACTGTATGCACACTTATTTCCACGTGGACCGTTCTGTTGTGCTTTTTAGCCAACAGGACAATAAAAATGAACACCCAAGGTATATTGTCTGTTTGTAGAAGGACTGGAGAAGCTTACTGGTCTTTGGACATCATAGGAATTACGATTTGGGAAAGTTGCATAGATGCATACAGAGCAACTCTCCTACGATCTCCTTTGATTCAGCGTCTAGCTCTGTTAAATTTACTAATATCTGTGAGTGGCAGTCAAGGCAAACTAGAATTTGAGATGCTACCTAATTCCAGGCAGAATGACAGTCACCACTGTGTGCAAACATTTGTTTCATTCACTCCTTACAACAGCATTGGGATGGACACATCCTGAGCATTGTTTCAGAAATACATGAAATGAAATCTGGGGAAGTCAGGGAACGTATATGAGGTCACAGATCTAACTAACACTATGAGGTTCAAATCCACCAGGTTTAATACCAAAGCCTGAACTCTCTACTCTTTGGTGCTACTAATTGTGACAGATGGGAAAACAGGGCAAACATCCTTGAAAAATATTAATCTCTGTACAAATGTGTCATTAAATGCCAGGCTTTGTGCTAGGCACTATACGTTCGGGAAGAAAAAATCAGGGAATTAAATTGCTGGTAGTCTACTTGTGATAAAAATCATAAATATAAAAGTCACATAAGGTAGTATGTTTATTTTATTCAGCATAGTTTTGCCAAGAAACTTGGCTCATCTACACCTTCACATGAATATTTTTGTCCTTCTTCTTAATGGACACATACTGTCATTATTGTGTCTACAATAGGAACAACTAATTTTAAGAGGCAAGGAGTCGGGTATGATAAATCCATTCAGGAAACATAGGTTCAATTCTTGGACCTATCATAATGGTACTTCTGGACTTCAGAGTTCTCTTTAGCCTGTGGATAAAATGGGACCATCACTAAGTTCTCACCCATCTCGGGTTGATGGGTCTTCAGTGGCTGCAGCATAATATGAGAATGAAGAGCACAGGTTTGGGGACAGAAAGATATGGGGTTGTAAGCTAACTACAATACCTGTAACTCAGGTGATGTTAGGAAAAGCGCTTATCCTTTCTAAGCCTTATTTTCATCATTTGTAAGGTGTACATAATAACATTTTTCTATAGTGTTGTATGCTTCACCTACCATAGTCCCTAGTCTTAAAAAAATCATAGAATAGTTGAAATATACAGGGGAACATGTGGGGGAAGCAAAAATCTTTAATCCTTTAAAACAGCATATTCAAAGTATGGTCTAGTGTAAACCCTTTTAGGGGTTCCATGAGGTCACAGTGTGTTTATAATAATACACAGATGCTATTTGCCTTTTTCTCTCTCATGTTCTCACACGTGAGAGTGGAGTTTTCCAAAGGCTACATAACATGTGTTGGTATCATTGCTCAATGGCTAATGAAATGTGTGTATGTGTGTATTATTTTGTTTTAAAAATTAGTTGTGATTTCTAGTTGCTAAATATTGAGAGATATAAGCTAGTAACATGTTTTTATAAATAAAAACATTTTGATTTCTTTAGTTATTTTTAAGTGTATAAGGAGGCCCTGAGACCAAACTGTTTAAGAACCATGGCTTTAGGAAGGCATTTATCTTCCCAATTAGTTTGAGATATAGTAACAGCAAGAAGTATTGCTATATCTTAGATATCATGTTGATAAAATAATTTATCACCAGCAAAATGTAGGTTGGATATTGAAAGAAGTAATGTATATAACATCTTTCATAGGATTCTTGGTATAGTATAGAGAGTAAGAGCTCACTAAATGTTGGTCATTGTTACGAGCAGAATGAAAATGAAGTTATCCTCAGTGGAAATAGATTGACATTATAATTGACATTTCTAGGGTCTCATCAAATAAGGCTGCCTTCTCTAGAGACAGCATTTTGTCAGGACAGATCAAAGACTTGCCTTCTGTTAAATCCCGGGTATTGTTACTCTTTCAGAGAGGCATATGAGCAGGAATAGGGAATTAAGTATGTCACAGAGATAAAGGCGGGGGGCCCATCCAGGTCTTCCAGGGAGTGACACCCCGGTATAAGGACCAAGCCTGATGTGCTCTTTCAAGACAAGCCCTGCCTCTAGAAATAGGCGGATTAACAGAACACAGGGCTGCTAGGATTTAAATTGCACATCTAACTCCCATTCCTCTCACTCCATGTTTTTTCAAGCCAATTTTTGTGACTATTTTATTCAATTTTAGAAATGCTGCAGTAAAATTTGCTGACCTAGATGATGATGATAATAATGACAACAACAACTATCATTCCATCATTTCTTGAACTTACTTTCCTCAGAGCTTGACACAGCATTCTAAGTAGTCACCCATGTATTTTACAAAACTTTCCTGTGTGGTTAGAAATTAGATTATCTACATTGTGCAAATGAGCAAATCAGATAGCTATTGTGTGTCTTTAAGCTTTAAGGACTTTACAACTAGTACTTGGTGGAGCCAAACTTTGAACCTTCGTTTGTCTGACACCAGAACCTCTGCCTTAACCACTGTGCCACACTCCAAAGCCTTTGGCGGACATTTTCTTTTCACTGTAAATTAATGTATTCACATTCTTGTTAAGCAGGTGTCTTCCATGGGCTTGGCTAATGCATATCTGTGCTGAAGCACCATTCTCTTCAGGAATGTGCTGACAGAATAAAGTTTCTGTTCCCACAAAGCTGAGGACAAAACCCTAAATCTCAGTGAATGTATCAAGGTGAATGATATTTTGGAAAATTTAGTCATGAAAGTGAGGCTCTTGCCAGATAAGGATAACTTTGGCCTCCAGATTTCATTTCTGCTAGTAATAGGAATTCCTTACACTTCTCTTTTTATATTATATATTTGGTAAACTGATTCTTTATTCTTTACAACATTGAAGCCTCAAAACAACAATATGAAAATAAGCCAGGGCTGGTTGTATTATCCTACATTTTAGATGATGTAGCTGAAAGTTAGAAAGCTTGAGTTGTTTTCTCAGGATCATTCTGCTAGACAGTGTAAAGTCATTTGGTAACCCTAAGACTTTTCATGAATCTGTAATTAGCATGTGCTTCACTAATATTCATTTTGCAAGAACAGATATGTACCAGATCAATTCTGGTAATACAGACTGTGAGGATGGTAACAATAATACCACCTCTTGGTCACTCTGTGTATTACCATCAATTTTATGGAGTAGTTATTTTATTTTATTTTATTTTTTGCGGCACGCGGGCCTCTCACTGATGTGGCCTCTCCTGTTGCAGAGCACAGGCTCCGGACGCGCAGGCTCAGCGGCCATGGCTCACGGGCCCAGCTGCTCCGCGGCATGTGGGATGTTCCCCGACCGGGGCACGAACCCGTGTCCCCTGCATCGGCAAGTGGACTCTCAACCACTGCGCCACCACGGAAGCCCCTGGCGTAGTTATTTTACCTAGGAACTGTATAAGGAGTGTCACACACACTTTTAAATCAGGCAGAAATCATCTTGGTAAACACCTTGAAAAGTGTTAGCACATCAGAAGAAATCGAATTGAGAATGGGCGTGTTTCCACTGTCTTCAAGGGAGCAAGATGGCTGCTGCCCTGCTCCTTACACAGTGCTCATCCTCTCACCTCTCTGCAGACTGTCTTCTCCAAAGCACATAAATGCAGCCCTGGAGTTGTGCATGCTTGAGGCTCAGAAGTTAGATCTTGTTTTTAAGGTGCCAGGATAATGTTGGCCTGAAGCTCCTCTTCATACCATAAGTAACTTGCATGGACAAAAGACTATTAACTTTTCTTAGTACAATAAATATTGAGATAAGAGACTGTTAAGTAAATAGATTATATTATCTTCATTTTATAAAATTGAGATATATGGAGATAATTTCCTCAAGATCACTGAATGAGCAATTTCTAAAATTAAAATGTCTACCAAGTCTGTCTTTCTACATCAGTAGACTATATTCAAGTTAAGAGCACATGGACTCCTTGCAAATAACTAAGTTTATTCTGGATATAGAGTCTCTCCTCTCTCTCTGACTCCTTTCTCTCCTCCCATGGAATCAGCCTTGGGTTTCTCAAAGGAATGCAGCTAATTTAAAAAGTTTAGGGCTTCCCTGGTGGCGCAGTGGTTAAGAATCTGCCTGCCAATGCAGGGGACACGGGTTCGAGCCCTGGTCCGGGAAGATCCCACATGCCGCGGAGCAACTAAGCCTATGCACCACAACTACTGAGCCCACGCGCCTAGAGCCTGTGCTCTGCAACAAGAGAAGCCACCGCAACGAAAAGCCCGCGCACCAAAACCAAAAGTAGACCCCGCTCGCTGCAACTAGAGAAAGCCTGTGCGCAGCAACGAAGACACAATGCAGCCAAAAATAAGTATAAATAATTAATTAAAATAAATAAATAAAAAGTTTATATCGGTCTATTGCTGAAGTACTGGGTCAAGCCAGATGTGAATTTCAGACCTTGTTTCATATTTGAAAACAATAAAGTTACTTCCTTTCTTACCAGAGTTAAAGCCTAGAAGGCAGAAAACAGTAGAACTCTCCTGCGTTAATGCGAGAGCATTTTTAAACAATTAGATGCCTATAATACGTGATGTCAAAACATCTGGCAGCAGAAATGAAAAATTAAATCAACTGGAATTTATCCACATACAGCCAAGCAACAGACGTGGGGGAAAGGCTGGATGAGTATCTCAACTAATTTTGATAAATTCCAGGAGAGATAAACCCTAATTGTCCACTTATTAAGTCTTTGGAATCATGGGTCTAATGATAGTAATCCCATCTGAAGGTTGGGTGCCAACTGAAGTGTCAGCTTGCAGCATTTGAAGATCACACCTTTCTTGGTTTCTTAATTCTCAGATGTCTTCATTTTTTTTTTTTTTCTGAAAAATTGTTTAGTTTCTCAGATCTGTTTGAGATTTAGGCATTTGATTTAAGCACTTGATTCAAACAACAAAAAGCTCTTTAAAAATCACATTATTCCTGCATTCTTATATCTGCCTTACTCACCAAGATTGGTAGGGTCATAGTTCTACTGGAAATTTTATTTGAAGAATCCAATAGAATAATGATGATGATCTCTTAATTTATCCAGATTACAGCTCTTTACATGTATTTCATTAATCTTTGCAGCATTTCTCTGAAGTATGTAAAGGGCAAGTATTATTAGACCCATTTTTCAAGTGTAGAAAACAAGATAAAATGAGATAGAAAATCATTTTCCTAGGATAGCAATAAGAGCCTTGACCAAACCACCTCATATATGTAGTTGCAGTATTGCTTTGAAAACGTGACAAATGCTAGCTAGTTAATTTACTTGGAAATTATTTCTTAAACTTGTAAGATGAGTTATTAGTGTGTGTGTGTGTGTGTGTAGATCTGTATCTATATTTATATTCTGAGGGGAAGAGGAAAGGGAATTGTTTCTATAAGCCTTGGAGTTGAGGTCTATCCCAATGAGGCTTTTCCTATAGACCTACATCGTTGGAAACACCTCACAGGATAACTATGTGGTTTCCTTTACTCACAGAACTATGTGTTAAATCTGTGGGAAAGAACTACAAGACAGAGCTGCTAAATATACTATTCTAGGGTGTGATAGCTTAGGAATTAATATTATTTGAACTTAATGAATGTTTAGAGGGTGTCTTAAATTCAGAACCAGGCAGATCCATCTCCTCTGACCCTGAACATCGCCCTAAAGTAAATTGCTTGAGGAAACTGGATCCTAAAGTGGGGAATTTTTGAAGTGTGTCCATATTCCATTGGTTATCAAAGAAGCCTGACTAAAAGAATTGTGCATGACTTGACATGACAACTGTGGATTGAGCAAAAGTTCTTTTTGGAAGGGCTACCTTGAAGATTATGACTGAAACATTGGAGGAACTAAGGTAGATTGGCAGTGGAAGGAATCAGAATGTGTGAAATTCCTTAAAAATGTATTGACTTTAAATAATTTTGCCTGTGTTACACATAATTTTTAAAACGCTTTACACTTTTTGCAAAATAAATAAATAAAATAAGCATTGGAGAACTGAGAACTAATTTAACTTAGTCAATCCTCTCTTGGTCTATGTCATGCCACCTATTACCTTCACCGTGTCAGTTTTCTCTACCTTTCCTACCCAAAGCTCATGACACAACAGACTATGAAGACAGAGAATCTTTGGTATACTTCGTTCAGTGTGGAGACAAGACGAAATGTACAGCAACATTAATCAGACAGTTTATGGACACGTATAATGGTTATGCTGTGTCAGTAATTGGATGTGAATGGTTAACGATTCATGTAGATGGTAGTAATTAGTCTTACTTTTCCAAAGATAAACTGAGCACATTTGGAGCCATCTGTGGAGAAAGACAGGAAAAGAGTTGAAGTTGGGTAGTTCTCTTTGATTTGAATCTAAAACCCATTCCTTTCTCAACTGACTGCTCCTGACCTCTTTTCAATGCCCTTTCCTACTTCTGTCATCAAAGAAAGGAATTCGGGGAAGGTAGCATTTTGTTTGAATTCTGTCTAGGCCACATATGCGTTGTGTGACTATGGGAAAGCCCCCCCCACCATGTTTCTGAGCTTCAGCTTCCTTCTTTGTGAAACGTGAGTGATAATATCAACATCATAGGAATGTTGAATGATCTAAAGTAGAGAAGGCACCTAGTTAGCACCTAGCATCATGCCTGGTACATTGAAATTGACAATTAGTTATATTCGATGTATTCATTCGATTGTTATAGTATATTGTTCACCCTAAGTTATTCATCTTTGAATTTCCAGGGGCTAGCAGAAACTAGAGTATGATGCTCAAGGATACTAGTTGCTATTATTTTATTTATTTTTGGCTGTGTTGGGTCTTCGTTTCTGCGCGAGGGCTTTCTCTAGTTATGGCAAGCAGGGGCCACTCTTCATCGCGGTGCGCGGGCCTTTCACTATGGCGGCCTCTCCCGTTGCGGAGCACAGGCTTCAGATGCGCAGGCTCAGTAGTTGTGGCTCACGGGCCCAGTTGCTCCGCGGCATGTGGGATCCTCCCAGAGCAGGGCTCGAACTCGTGTCCCCTGCATTAGCAGGCAGATTCTCAACCACTGCGCCACCAGGGAAGCCCACTAGTTGCTATTATTAATGAGGGTCTACCCTGCTCCATTAGCCGTGTGCTTTGCTGTTATAGATATAACTTTATTATTTCACTTCTGAAGATTCTACAAAAATATACAGAATCCTAATCTATTCTCTCACAGCTTTGAAGCATTTTCTAGCTATGCCTCCCTATTTATTTGGCAAAAAGGATTAAAAAAAAAACTACACCTCCCCCTGAAGTCCCTAAACCATCTACTCAATCTGAATATTGCTATTTTCTTGAAGTTAAACCCTAGACATAAAAATAACTGATTTTTTATGCTGTCAGTTGTGCATTCAGATAACACTTGGTTCTGCCAGCAACTTCCACAGAATTGAAGTTTAGAAGATAAATAGGCAGAAAAGCCAGTCAGAGACAATCAGAGGTTTCCCTTTCAACTCTGCCTCCCAATAGTATTATTTTACAGCTAATGTGCACTCTGTCGACTTGTAGTCTGTGCCTTGTGTTGCACATGGAAGGATCAATGGGGGGCCTTGGGGAGGAGGAGGACCAGAGCACGCAGACACTCTGCAATCCCGAAACCAGAACATCCTGGGTGGTGTATCTGAGGTTCCTGTTATGAGCTTAGTGTCCAGAAATGATATGGTCAAAACTGCCTGAGTGAATAATAATATCTGTTTTGACTCTGGAATGTGTGTCAGCAGTTCAGACACTCCCTGTTGTAAATAGCTGGAAACCAGAACTGGCCCACAGGAGCTAGACTAACAGATGAAGAAAGACTGGACAATTGAGCATCGTGCTTATTAACACAGGCTCTGGAGGGATCCAGACCAGAAGGATCATTTCTGTTGTTCCTTTATGTACTGTGCAAGCTCAAATCCTAGGCTCCTTCTAAGATGTGTCATCTTGGGCAACTTGTTTAATATCCCTGCCCCAGCAGGAAGTTGGTGCCCAAATGTTCTCACTATCACTAGAAACAAAGCTGTATTTCCATGGGATGCACATAGTAGTTGTTCAGCAAATACACTAAGGCACCACTTCTTAAGCTTTTCTGTCCCTTTGAGTTAACTGGAGATCTTGTAAAAAGGCAGATTTGGATTCTCTAAGTCTGGAGTACAGATCCTGCATTTCTAATAAACTTGCAGATGATGCTGATGTTACTGGTCAGTGGAGTAAATATGAGCAGCAAGGCTCTGTTTAGTATATGTTTAATAGTTATCACAGAACAAAACTCTAGGCTAGTGTTTCTCAGAGTTCAGCACGCATCACACCCACCGGGAGGTGACTATTGAAGCACAGATTGCTTGTGCTTCACTGGGTCTGAGTTGGAGCCTGAGAATTTGCATATTTAACAAGTTTCTGAGTGATAGTCATACTGCAGTGTGTACCATAAGTTGAAAAGCACTGACCTAGGCGAGTTCCTCCCTTATTTGAAAACTTCTGTTAATAGTTTTGAAAACCATATTTGGTTTTTCAGTCTTAGGTAGATGACGATCATCAGGAAGTATTATTTATTTATTTAATATAATCGTATATTTGCATGCAGTTGTAAATATATATATACATATATATGGAGAGTTCCTGTGCACCCTTTATACAGCTTCTTCTAATGGTAACATCTTGCAAAACTATAGTACAGTGTCACAACCAGGATACCACCATCCATACAGTCTACCCAAACTTATTCAGGTATCTCCAGTTTTACTTGTCCTCTGTGTGTGTGTGTGTGTGTGTGTGTGTGTGTGTGTGTGTGTGTGTGTGTGTGTGTGTGAGAGAGAGATTAGCTCTGTGTAATTCTATCACATGTCAGTTCATGTATATACCACCACAGTCAAGACATAATGAGACTTTCGTCACTCACCACAAGAATCTCTCCTGTTGTCCTTTTATAATCACTCTTTTAGTCAAAACCAATACATTTCCTTTAAAGACTGTAAGTTTCTAACAAGTCCATTTATAATACACTCCATTAAAAAAGAGCTACACTCCCATATCTCTTCACAATAAGCCCTTCTTGACCTTGGGAATCTAGTGAAACTGCTATGGTCAATACTCTTAAGATTTTTAACAGAGAGGATCTGGGAGATTATTCTGTCCTTAAAATCTTCACAGAGACTTTTATCTCTCTGAAAGTTCCCATGAGGAACCTCAGATCTTTCTGAGATAGTAACAACAAAGGATCATATTGTCCCAATCTGTATTTGATCGGTGGACTGAGATATTTCTTAACTTGATAATTGTTTTTCTCTGGAGAAGCTGCAAATGAAAAAGTTTTATTTTCAAACCCAACCAGTCTTGATGGAAAAATTCCTTCTTTAGCCAATGTGTCTCCATCCACATTTTGTTTAGTCAATGAGAAGAAGTGATGTGGTATTTTAAAAATTCTGCCTCTGCCTGGAATCTCTTAATCATCAAATTCATTAGGTACATTACCTTTTCTTCTGCATGACCTGCAGGCGACATGGTCAAAAATCTAGCCACTACATACAAGGGTCTCCTTTCCTCCAACTTCCAATAATACTTTCCCTATTTTCTTTACTATAAAACCCTGTCAACAGCCTCTTCACATCCTTTAGTCTTTCGACACTCTCCCTGGGGCCCTTTAGGCTTTCACCAGAGCCTTCCTAATTTATCTAGCTCCTGTCTGCCACCTGGTCCCAAAACCAATGCCACATGTTTTAAGTTTTCATTACAGTAGCACATTACATCCAGACACTAAAAATCTGTTCTGATTATCTACTGTTACATAACAAACTATTCCACAACTTAGTGGCATAAAACAACAAATATGTATTTTACTCACAAATCTGAAATGTGAGCAGTGCCTGTCAGGGTCAGCTTGTCTCTGCAGAATGTGGTACCAGCTGGGATAGCCTGAATGTGGCTGACCATCCAATTCCAATATGACTCACTCACATGACTGGCACATTGGTGTTGGCTGTTAGCTGCCTTTCTAAGAGGTAGCCTGGGCTTCTTCATTGCTTGGTATCTGTGTTCCAACAGTGAGTATCCCAACAAAGATGGGAAGTGGAAGCTGGTAACTTTGTAAACTTGAGTCTAGAAATTGACATAATTCACTTTTTTCATATACTATTTATTAGTAAGAGAATAGACATTCAAGAGAGTGGAACATATTCCCCCACCTTGCAACGAGAGGCATGTCAAACAATTTTGGGGCCATGTTTTAAAATTACCACACTAAATTGTTTCCCACAAAGGCATTATGTTACAAAGCACAGTTAACATAGTCTCAAACTACTTTTAAAATATTAAATAATACTATTAAAATTAATAATAAATGTTAAATGTTATTAAGTACTTCTTAAATACTTTTAGAGTTTTAAGTCCTAAAACTGTAGAGCATACTAAAAGCTGAGAACGTCTGTGTAGTTTCCTTATTACTTCATAAACCCTGTTAGGTATATTCGTTGTTGTGCTTTATCTTTGGATTTAAAAAAAAAGTCCTTGTTTTAAGACTGGCCTTTTGCAGGGTAGCCAACTATGTGACCTTGGGATTGTTCCTCGTATCCACCAAAGCTTTTAAAATTTTTCTATAAAGAATATTAATAATATATCTTTTTCAGGGAAAGAGGAAGGATTTTATATTTGAACAGAACTCAGTTTGAGACCCTACACTGAAATCCAGAAATGTTAGGAGTCCTGAGTTTATTTCTTACAAGTAGTATTTAAGCCTCTTTAAAATAAAACAGTTTAAATGAGGAATTACGTCTTTAGAATACTGCTATCAGAAATACCAGTTATCAATAACAATATGTGGCTATGATTTTAAACTTGAGGATACTGTTTCAGAATAAAATAATACAAAAACTGTATCACCCTAATACTACATAGATGTCTGGTATCTATACTATTTTGTCAACCCTTATTGCTCATCACTTTTACTTCAGATGAAGCGTGCGTGCAGTGTCCTAACTCTGGACCTTTTCTAGTTATATTATTTTTTCTTTCCTTGAATATCCTGTCATTTCTCTACATTTCCTGTTACCACTGTTCCTTCAAGATTTGGATAAAATGTTTCCTTCTTTCAGAAAGTACATATTTTGTCACAACTACATGGGAGTTCAGAGAAGGCAGTGATGATCTAATTTATAATTATAGTTATTTGTATATGTGCCTTCTATTCTCTCCCAGACTAATGTCATCAAGGTCAGAGACTACATTTTACACTTTTCTATAATCCTCATAGCTCATGGCATACAAAGTATCACAATGTAAGTGATTGGCAAATATTAATTCAATGAGCAAATAATCTTAATGGTTACTTTTGGGATACAATTACAAGGTTTTTAAGCACATGCTTATAATACGCTAAATACTTTAGAAACAGAAAAAAAAATCTAACCTATCAAGATATGGGGAAAGAAAAGGGCACAGAATTCTTGCAAATATTCTGAGGTGGGAATATATCAGAAGAGAGGTTTCCTAAGGAAATAAAATATCCTCCAAGAACACAGCAGTTGGTTGTATAAAGTTAATAACCCAAGCCTAATTCTTTGTTAAAACCTAGAATAGTTTTGTCTTACATTATCTCAGTCTCAGTAATCAAGAAAAAGATGTTGCTTAATTGTTTTTGCAGTTTGTCACTGTATGTGCAACTCTATCACGAAACCTAAGAAAATAATTTTGCTTGCTAACCATCCAGAAATCTGTGATTGAATACTTCCAGACATTAGCCATGCTCTCCCTTCAGAATCTTTGCAACAACTGTTTCCTCTGCCTGGAATATGCATCCTCTTGCTATAGTCATGATTAACTCCATCTTTAAGTCTTTGCTCAAATAAGCTCAACCCTTACCACCATCAGTACCAGATCTTCCTTATCCTGCTTTATTTGTTTTTATTAGCATTTAATCCTTTCTTACATACCATATAATTTAGTTATTATCATGTATACTGTTTATGAATTCTTCTCCATGGGTAGAATGTCTTATGCTCTAAATTGATATCTCCTCAACAGCTACAGAGTATCTGATAATAGTAAGTCTTCAATAAATATTTACTGAATGAATGAATCATTGATTGAATAAATGAATGAAGGGAGAATATGTAAACTAGTACTAGACTGTTAACATTTATCTTGGCTTAAAGAACATTGGCTAATACCTAATTCCATTGGATAATTAACTGGTAGTATAACAACATGCTTAGTTTCTATAGACATCTTCAAATATTTGAACTGGAAAGTTCACCACAACTCAATGCAATGTAATTACCTTTTTGTTTTCATAAAGTGTAGTATGAAGCATAGAGAGAGGAAATATGTTTCCTGCTATATGCCAACGATTAAACAACATGTTATTAATCCTAGGCTGACCCTGCACCCTAGTCCAGAGTTTTAGTTACCATAATCTTTTTATGCAACTACCCTATAAACCAACTTTTCACTCTTCTTATTCACTATGTTAATTAATTGTGTCCATTTGGACCTTTTAGTATATTGAGATGCTCAAAATGTGATTGGACAGTCTTTTATCTCCAAGATACAAGTATCATGTTTCTTTAAGCCAGTGTTTTTTTTATCAGACTATTTTTTTTGTTTGTTTGTTTTTAATGGAGAGAAGGTAGAGGGTATTTGTGGCAAATAATTTCACCCCAGATACACTTCTAGAGAAGAATCCTTTCTGCTAGTGTATGACTTTGTAACTCCATTTCTGTGGTGTCTGTATCAAGCTAATATTTAAGGCAAATATTATATAACTGCAAGAGATTTGGATGTGCTTTGGAATGAGGCATGCATTAATTTCAAACCCTGTATCGTATCTGTGGCTTTTAATTGTTTGACTTCAAGGATGTGAGATAGTTTCTCTATACCTTTGTTTTTGTCATCTGTATAATGGATACTAAAACTAATTGCATAATAAACACTAAACTGAACATCTATCATTATTAGCTTCCCTTTTACCCTGCCCTTCCTTTGCCTTCATTTTCCATATTACCCTGAGTCTATATTCACTGTTATTCATATGATGAAATGATTTGTTTAACTGCCTTAATACGTTAGGCAATTAATTGCCTTAATATGATAGGCACTTCTTTTTAGTTTTGAGCAAATTCCAACACTTTCCTGAGACAAAATTATAATGAAGGTTTATGTGCAAGAAATGAAAAGTTATAGAAACTTTTTATTCTCACATAGTTATGAAGAATCACCTGGATAGGCAATATTTGAAATGATAAAATTCTGAATTGCTCTCATGCACTTAATTAGAAGTAAATATGGATGTTGGGATGAGAAACTACACAGTGGAACTCATTAGCAGAGTTTTTATTTATTTATTTTTTCAGTAGAGGATTCTGGGAGCAATATTGTCACCAAATATTAAGAAATTAGTGGGGGGAAATCCTGAAATTATGTATAAATAAATCCGAGTCAACTTGCTTACAGGAAAAACAGTAATTTGTAGTACTGTGAAAGCATGACCTGTAATTTCAACGTAGGAACCAGATGAGGTGGAAAATTATTACAACAATTCCTAATTTAGTTTCACTGAGTCAACTCTGGATAAAGTTTTACTAAATAAATTCGGTAGTTAAACATGAGTCAGAATAAAAAGAAATGTTTGTTTTAATTTAATGATTAGAGCAGATATAAAAACCTACCCCATATCCACCATCTGGTACTCCACTTGCCTTTACCACAGCCTTGTTCTATGACTGCATACTTGCAGTGGTCAGAAACTCACTACCTTGGGAGACTGATGAGTTTTTCTCTTGAGCAGCTGTGTTGGAAAGCACTTTAATCTTACAGTGAGCCAAAATGTGCCTCAAGGTATAAACAAGTCTTATTCTCTTCCCCTTTAGCCTAGTAAAATACAAAGTGTCTTGAAAAAATTGTTTATGTGACATGGTTTCAGTTCCCTGGAATAATGGCTAAGGAGAAAAATGTGCTTGTAGAATTAGGCACAGAGGTGACAAGACCTCAGAGGAAGTTGAGTCAGTAAGGAGGTAACTAGAAAATTTGGAGCAAAATACAACATGGGACAAAAACAAGACCTAACTCTTCAAATTCTGTAGTTTGCTTAGTGTTTTCATATATGATTTCATTCACTCCTCTCAGTAACTCTCAGATAGATATTATCTTGACTTTAGGGTGGCCTCTTATGTACCAGTTACTGTTCTATATCCTGAACACAACAGTGAACAAAAAAGTCTTATCCAGATGCAATTTACATTCTAGTAATGATAACCAGGGTTTGCCAAACCATAATACCTGCTTACCAGTTGGCTTAAAGTCTAAATTTCTACTGCCAGGATGCTAGGATAGAGTCTTTCTAGAATCAAAGCTTCATAGAATATATAAAAGTACCACAAGCATTAATGCTGTGTTCTGAACCCTCATAAGATTCATGGTATAGACAGAGGAAGATCTTTAAATGAAGAAAGGATTTTCTCACTACAATTCTTACCATATTGAACCTGATCAAAGCTCTGAAGTCCTTTTAAGATTTTTTTTTTTTTCTAATAAAAATTTCTGGGCTCAAATCAGACCCATTGAGTCAAATTTTACCGGATGTTCTGAAATCCACAAGAATTTGAGAAAAAACTGCCGAAGTTTTAATTTTAGATGTTTCAAATGAACTGAATTTACTACCCTCTCTCAGTATTGTAGGTTATGGCTCGAATAGCCAAAATTCAATAAAATCATTTGTTCCCTCCATAAAAACAAATTCAAAAGAAAATTACATTCCCCCTGAACCGCGCCCCCCAATAGACTGTACCCTCCTCATAGCATCAACTGGCAGAAGTAGTCAAGGACATATTTGACCTTGGACCTTTGGAAGCTATTCCTCTGATCATCACTGGTGGCCAACAGGCCTCTGCTGAGAGTAGATACAGTTTTCCAGGAATCATCAAGAAAAAGGTGTCAGTCTCATTTCATTTCCATATTGGGGATGAATGCACAGGGTCAAATTATTAGATTTTTTAATTAGAGAAAGGAGAGAATCGATTTCTGAGATAAGAAAATTGAGAAAAGAGGTTAGCACACCTATAACTTGATACTGCAGCCCCTGTAATTATCGTTTGTAAGCACTGAGCGAAAAGTTGAGTTCCAACATTAGTCTCTTTTATTTTACCTGGTTTTGTTCATACATTTCATCTATACCTGAGAGTCTCCACTCCTACCCCCATTTATGTATGAATATAATAGAATATGTTTTTGTTTGTCTTTTCTATTTGGTATCTCTTGTCCTAGAAGAGTAGCTGGCACCCAGTAAGTATAAGGTCAATATTTGTTGATTGAGTGGACGTTTAAAATTACAATTATTTGTTAAATGTTTATAAGAGGAAATAATCATATTACTTTAGCCATAGGGTTGTATAAAAATGAAAGCATGGTGCCTGAGAGTACGTGTTCAGTAAATAGCAGATAGTTTCTTAAGATGATAATGATGATAATGGCGTTCTGATGTGGCTGGCATAGATTATTATTATGGAGTAGGGTTTGGGTTTCCAAGTAGAATTTCACTATCAGTTTGAAAATGATTAATGTTCTAGAGGAATGTGCCCAAATGTAGGCATCAGTTTGGTTACTTTTTACACAAATAACTTTATTCAAAGATCTGCCCCAATCATGCTAGGCCATGTCTGGAATAGACCACCAGAAACAAGTGGATTATTTGCAACAGCAAAAATGCAGGTGCCAACAAGAGAACTTAGCATTTTGCCGGAGGTGCTTTTCTCTTGCATCCTTTTTTTTTTTTTCTGGTGTGTTAAGAAAAACTCAGTTTTCATTTCTGTCTTTGACCTGAATTTTTAGAAATTAAAATATTTCGGGTAGCATACAGGGCTTTTCGCCATTCTCCATAAATTCAGTTAAAAAAAAAAAAAACAGGGCTTCCCTGCTGGTGCAGTGGTTGAGAGTCCGCCTGACGATGCAGGGGACACGGGTTCGTGCCCAGTCTGGGAAGATCCCACATGCCGCAGAGCGACTAGGCCCGTGAGCCATGGCCGCTGAGCCTGCGCGTCCGGAGCCTGTGCTCCGCAACGGGAGAGGCCACAACAGTGAGAGGCCTGCGTACGGCAAAAACAAACAAACAAACAAACAAAAACCTCCAGCAGCTTTTTCTTTTTCACCATTATTTGCAATTATTTTGCTAACAACATTGAATACTCCACTATTGGTCAATGTTCTCTCTCTCATAATTTTTTTTTTTTAAACATCTTTATTGGAGTATAATTGCTTTACAATGGTGTGTTAGTTTCTGCTTTACAACAAAATGAATCAGTTATATATTATACATATGTTCCCATATCTCTTCCCACTTGCGTCTCCCTCCCTCCCACCCTCCCTATCCCACCCATCCAGGCGGTCACAAAGCACTGAGCTGATCTCCCTGTGCTATGCGGCTTCTTCCCACTAGCTATCTACCTTACGTTTGGTAGTGTACATATGTCCATGCCTCTCTCTTGCTTTGTCACAGCTTACCCTTCCGCCTCCCCATATCCTCAAGACCATTGTCTAGTAAGTGTGTGTCTTTATTCCTGTCTTACCCCTAGGTTCTTCATGACATTTTTTTTTCTTAAATTCCATATATATGTGTTAGCATACGGTATTTGTCTCTCTCTTTCTGACTTACTTCACTCTGTATGACAGACTCTAGGTCCATCCACCTCATTACAAATAGCTCAATTTCGTTCCTTTTTATGGCTGAGTAATATTCCATTGTACATATGTGCCACATCTTCTTTATCCATTCATCCGACGATGGACACTTAGGTTGTTTCCATCTCCGGGCTATTGTAAATAGAGCTGCAATGAACATTTTGGTACATGACTCTTTTTGAATTATGGTTTTCTCAGGGTATATGCCCAGTAGTGGGATTGCTGGGTCATATGGTAGTTATATTTGTAGTTTTTTAAGGAACCTCCATACTGTTCTCCACAGTGGCTGTATCAATTTACATTCCCACCAACAGTGTAAGAGGGTTCCCTTTTCTCCACACCCTCTCCAGCATTTATTGTTTCTAGATTTTTTGATGATGGGCATTCTGACTGGTGTGAGATGATATCTCATTGTAGTTTTAATGTGCATTTCTCTAATGATTAGTGATGTTGAGCATTCTTTCATGTGTTTGTTGGCAGTCTGTATACCTTCTTTGGAGAAATGTCTATTTAGGTCTGCCCATTTTTGGATTGGGTTGTTTGTTTTTTTGTTATTGAGCTGTATGAGCTGCTTATAAATTTTGGAGACTAATCCTTTGTCAGTTGCTTCATTTGCAAATATTTTCTCCCATTCTGAGGGCTGTCTTTTGGTCTTGTTTATGGTTTCCTTTGCTGTGCAAAAGCTTTGAAGTTTCATTAGGTTCCATTTGTTTATTTTTGTTTTTATTTCCATTTCTCTAGGAGGTGAGTCAAAAAGGACCTTGCTGTGATTTATGTCATAGAGTGTCCTGCCTATATTTTCCTCTAAGAGTTTGATAGTTTCTGGCCTTATATTTAGGTCTTTAATCCATTTTGAGCTTATTTTTGTGTATGGTGTTAGGGAGTGATCTAATCTCATACTTTTACATGTAGCTGTACAGTTTTCCCAGCACCACTTATTGAAGAGGCTGTCCTTTCTCCACTGTACATTCCTGCCACCTTGATCAAAGATAAGGTGTCCATAAGTGCATGGGTTTATCTCTGGGCTTTCTATCCTGTTCCATTAATCTATCTTTCTGTTTTTGTGCCAGTACCATACCGGCTTGATAACTTGTAGCTTTGTAGTACAGTCTGAGGTCAGGGAGCCTGATTCCTCCAGTTCCTTTTTTCGTTCTCAAGATTGCTTTGGCTATTCGGGGTCTTTTGTGTTTCCATACAAATTGTGCAATTTTTTTGTTCTAGTTCTGTGAAAAATGCCAGTGGTAGTTTGATAGGGATTGCATTGAATCTATAGATTGCTTTGGGTAGTAGAGTCATTTTCACAATGTTGATTCTTCCAATCCAAGAACATGGTATATCTCTCCATCTATTTGTATCATCTTTAATTTCTTTCATCAGTGTCTTATAATTTTCTGCGTACAGGTCTTTTGTCTCCCTAGGTAGGTTTATTCCTAGATATTTTATTCTTTTTGTTGCAGTGGTAAATGGGAGTGTTTTCTTGATTTCACTTTCAGATTTTTCATCATTAGTATATAGGAATGCCAGAGATTTCTGTGCATTAATTTTTATCCTGCCACTTTACCAAATTCATTGATTAGCTCTAGTAGTTTTCTGGTAGCATCTTTAGGATTCTCTATGTAGAGTATCATGTCATCTGCAAACAGTGACAGCTTTACTTCTTCTTTTCTGATTTGGATTCCTTTTATTTCCTTTTCTTCTCTGATTGCTGTGATTAAAACTTCCAAAACTATGTTGAATAAGAGTGGTGAGAGTGGGCAACCTTGTCTTGTTCCTGATCTTAGTGGAAATGCTTTCAGTTTTTCACCATTGAGGACAATGTTGGCTGTGGGCTTGTCATATATGGCCTTTATTATGTTGAGGAAAGTTCCCTCTATGCCTACTTTCTGCAGTGTTTTTATCATAAATGGGTGTTGAATTTTGTCAAAAGCTTTCTCTGCATCTATTGAGATGATCATATGGGTTTTCTCCTTCAATTTGTTAATATGGTTTATCACATTGATAGATTTGCGTATATTGAAGAATCCTTGCATTCCTGGAATAAACCCCACTTGATCATGGTGTATGATCCTTTTAATGTGCTGTTGGATTCTGTTTGCTAGTATTTTGTTGAGGATTTTTGCATCTATGTTCATCAGTGATATTGGCCTGTAGTTTTCTTTCTTTGTGACATCCTTGTCTGGTTTTTTTATCAAGGTGATGGTGGCCTCATAGAAGGAGTTAGGGAGTGTTCCTCCCTCTGCTATGTTTTGGAAGAGTTTGAGAAGGATAGGTGTTAGCTCTTCTCTAAATGTTTGATAGAATTCGCCTGTGAAGCCATCTGGTCCTGGGCTTTTGTTTGTTGGAAGATTTTTAATCACAGTTTCAATTTCAGTGCTTGTGATTGGTCTGTTCATATTTTCTATTTCTTCCTGATTCAGTCTTGGCAGGTTGTGCATTTCTAAGAATTTGTCCATTTCTTCCAGGTTGTCCATTTTATTGGCATAGAGTTGCTTGTAGTAATCTCTCATCTTTTTTATTTCTGCAGTGTCAGTTGTTACCTCTTCTTTTTCATTTTTAATTCTATTGATTTGAGTCTTCTCCCTTTTTTTCTTGATGGTCTGGCTAGTGGTTTATCTATTTTGTTTATCTTCTCAAAGAACCAGCTTTTAGTTTTATTGATCTTTGCTATTGTTTCCTTCATTTCTTTTTCATTTATTTCTGATCTGATTTTTATGATTTCTTTCCTTCTGCTAGCTTTGGGGTTTTTTTGTTCATCTTTCCCTAATTGCTTGAGGTGCAAGGTTAGGTTGTTTATTCTAGATGTTTCCTGCTTAAGGTGGGCTTGTATTGCTATAAACTTCCCCCTTAGAACTGCTTTTGCTGTATCCCATAGGTTTTGGGTCGTTGTGGCTCCATTGTCATTTGTTTCTAGGTATTTTTGGATTTCCTCTTTGATTTCTTCAGTGATCACTTCATTATTAAGTAGTGTATTGTTTAGCCTCCATGTGTTTGTATTTTTTACAGATCTTTTCCTGTAACTGATATCTAGTCTCATGGCGTTGTGGTCAGAAAAGATACTTGATACAATTTCAATTTTCTTAAATTTACCAAGGCTTGATTTGTGACCCAAGATATGATCTATCCTGGAGAATGTTCCATGAGCACTTGAGAAAAATGTGTATTCTGTTGTTTTTGGATGGAGTGTCCTATAAATATCAATTAAGTCCATCTTGTTTAATGTATCATTTAAAGCTTTTGTTTCCTTATTTATTTTCATAATCTGTCCATGGGTGAAAGTGGGGTGTTTAAGTCCCCTACTATGAATGTGTTACTGTCGATTTCCCCTTTTATGGCTGTTAGTATTTGCCTTATGTATTGAGGTGCTCCTATGTTGGGTGCATAAATATTTACAATTGTTATATCTTCTTCTTGGATCGATCCCTTGATCATTATGTAGTGTCCTTCTTTGTCTCTTTTAATAGTCCTTATTTTAAAGTCTATTTTGTCTGATATGAGAATTGCTACTCCAGCTTTCTTTTGGTTTCCATTTGCATGGAATATCTTTTTCCATCCCCTTACTTTTAGTCTGTATGTGTCTCTAGGTCTGAAGTGGGTCTCTTGTAGACAGCATATATAAGGGTCTTGTTTTTGTATCCATTCAGCTAATCTGTGTCTTTTGGTGGGAGCATTTAGTCCATTTACATTTAAGGTAATTATCGATATGTATGTTCCTATTCCCATTTTCTAAATTGTTTTGGGTTCGTTATCATAGGTCTTTTCCTTCTCTTGTGTCTCTTGCCTAGAGAAGATCCTTTAGCATTTGTTGTAAAGCTGGTTTGGTGGTGCTGAACTCTCTCAGCTTTTGCTTGTCTGTAAAGGTTTTAATTTCTCCATCAAATCTGAATGAGATCCTTGCTGGGTAGAGTAGTCTTGGCTGCAGGTTTTTCTCCTTCATCACTTTCAGTATGTCCTGCCACTCCCTTCTGGCTTGTAGGGTTTCTGCTGAGAGATCAGCTGTTAACGTTATGGGGATTCCCTTATGTGTTATTTATTGTTTTTCCCTTGCTGCTTTTAATATGTTTTCTTTGTATTTAATTTTTGACAGTTTGATTAATATGTGTCTTGGCGTATTTCTCCTTGTATTTATCCTGTATGGGACTCTCTGTGCTTCCTGGACTTGATTAACTATTTCCTTTCCCATATTAGGGAAGTGTTCAACTATAATCTCTTCAAATATTTTCTCAGTCCCTTTCTTTTTCTCTTCTTCTTCTGGAACCCCTATAATTCGAATGTTGGTGCGTTTAATGTTGTCCCAGAGGTCTCTGAGACTGTCCTCAGTTCTTTTCATTCTTTTTTCTTTATTCTGCTCTGCAGTAGTTATTTCCACTATTTTATCTTCCAGGTCACTTATCCGTTCTTCTGCCTCAGTTATTGTGCTATTTATCCCATCTAGAGTACTTTTAATTTCATTTATTGTGTTGTTCATCATTGCTTGTTTCTTTTTTATTTCTTCTAGGTCCTTGTTGACTGTTTCTTGCATTTTGTCCATTCTGTTTCCAAGATTTCGGATCATCCTTACTATCATTATTCTGAATTCTTTTTCAGGTAGACTGGCTATTTCCTCTTCATTTGTTAGGTCTGGTGCATTTTTAATCTTGCTCCTTTATCTGCTGTGTGTTTTTCTGTCTTCTCATTTTGCTTATCTTACTGTGTTTGGGGTCTCCTTTTTGCAGACTGCAGGTTCGTAGTTCCCGCTGTTTTTGATGTCTGTCTCCAGTGGCTAAGGTTGGTTCAGTGGGTTGTGTAGGTTTCCTGGTGGAGGGGACTAGTGCCTTTGTTGTGGTGGATGAGGCTGGATCTTGTCTCTCTAGTGGGCAGGTTCACGTCTGGTGGTGTGTTTTGGGGTGTCTGTGGTCTTATTATGATTTTAGGCAGCCTGTCTGCTAATGGTTGGGGTTGTGTTCCTGTCTTGCTAGTTGTTTGGCATAGGTTGTCCAGCACTGTGGCTTGCTGGTCGTTGAGTGAAGCTGGGTGCTGGTATTAAGGTCTCTGGGAGATTTCGCTGTTTGATATTATGTGGAGCTGGGAGGTCTCTTGTTGACCAGTGTCCTGAAGTTGGCTCTCCTACCTCTTAGGCAGAGCCCTGACTCCTGGCTGGAGCACCAAGAGCCTTTCATCCACACGGCTCAGAATAAAAGGGAGAAAAAGTAGAGGGAATTAGTAGGAGTATGAGGAAAGAAAGAAGGAAAGGAGGGAAGGAAGGAAGAAAGAAAGAAAGCAAAGAAGGAAAGAAGGCAAGAAGGAAAGAAAGGAGGGAGGGAGGAAGGAAGGAGGGAAAGAAGATACAGTAAAAATAAAAGAAAGTATAATAAAGTTATTGAATTAAAAAATTCTTATTTAGAAAAAAAAGGACGGATAGAACCTTAGGACAAATGTTGGAAGCAAAGCTATACAGACAAAATCTTACACAGAAGCATACACATACACCCTCACTAAAAGAGGTAAAGGGGGAAAAATCATAAATCTTGCTGTCAGAGACCACCTCCTCAATTTGGGATGATTCGTTGTCTAAAGGAGGGAAGGAAGGAAGGAAAGAAAGAACGAAGGTAAAGTATAATAACGTTATTAAAATTAAAATTGATTATTAAGAAAAAAATTTAAAAAAAAACCATGGACGGATAGAACCCTAGGACAAATGGTGGAAGCAAGACTATACAGACAAGCTCTCACACAGAAGCATACACATATACACTCACAAAAAGAGGAATAGGGAAAAAAATCCTAGATCTTGCTCCTAAAGTCCACTTCCTTAATTTGGGATGATTGGTTGTCTATTCAGGTATTCCACAGATGCAGGGTATATCAACTTGATTGTGGAGCTTTAATCCGCTGCTTCTGAGGCTGCTGGGAGAGATTTCCCTTTCTCTTTGTTCTCACAGCTCACAGGGGCTCAGCTTTGGATTTGGCCCTGCCTCTGCGTGTAGGTCGCTGGAGGGCGTCTGTTCTTTGCTCAGACAGGACGGGGTTAAAGGAGCCGCTGATTCGGGGGCTCTGGCGCACTCAGGCCGCCGGGGAGGGAGGGGCACGGAGTGCGGGGCGGGCCTGCGGCGGCAAAGTCCGCCGTGACTTTGCACCAGCCTGAGGCCCGCCGTGCGTTCTCCCGGGGAAGTTGTCCCTGGATCCCGGGAACCTGGCAGTGGCGGGCTGCACAGGCTCCACGGAAGAGGGGTGTGGAGAGTGACCTGTGCTCGCACACAGGCCCCTTGGTGGCAGCAGCAGCAGCATTCTTAAACCCCTCTCCTCACGCACCAGGAAACAAAGAGGGAAGAAAAAGTCTCTTGCCTCTTCGGCAGATGCAGACTTTTCCCCCGGACTCCCCTCCCGGCTAGCCGTGGTGCACTAACCCGTTCAGGCTATGTTCAAGCCGAAACCCGAGCCTCAGCTCGCAGCCCCGCCCGCCCCTGCGGGTGAGCAGACAAGCCTCTAGGGCTGGTGAGTGCCGGTCGGCACCGATCCTCTGTGCGGGAATCTCCCCGCTTTGCCCTCCGCACCAGTGGCTGCGCTCTCCTCCACGGCTCCGAAGGTTTCCCCCTCCGCCTCCCGCAGTCTCCGCCCGCGAAGGGGCTTCCTACTGTGTGGAAACTTTTCCTCCTTCACAGCTCCCTCCCACTGGTGCAGGTGCCGTCCCTATTCTTTTGTCTGTTTTTTTTTTTTTTTTTTTTCTTTTGCCCTACCCAGGTACGTGGGGAGTTTCTTGCCTTTTGGGAGGTCTGAGGTCTTCTGCCAGCCTTCAGTAGGTGTTCTGTAGGAGTTGTTCCACGTGTAGATGTATTTCTGCTGTATCTGTGGGGAGGAAGGTGATCTCCGCGTCTTACTCTTCCGCCATCTTCAAGGTCCCCCCCGAAATCTGCCTCTCTCATAATGTTTTGAAGTACGCTTGACACTTGGTGTCCTTGTCAGCATCTGTGTTGCTCTACGTTGCAAATTTGCATGATAGATGAACTGGGTCCATGAAGAGTTTATTAACCTTCCTTTAACAGAGTAGGTAGTTTTAAAGTTTTTTGCAGCTAGCACCTAACTTTTATCTAAAACAAAAGAGAGAGAGAGAGAGATTGGTTTACAGACATTCTGAGCTGCACAATACCATTATATATAGGTGCTCTGCATTGCCTTTCTAAATACAATTATAAAAACACCTAGTGCTACCTATTACTTATAGATTTACATACTTCACCCAATATATCTTTTTAAATTTTATTAAAAGAATACATAATATTCTGTGTCTAGTTGCCTTTCTAATACGCATTGATACACAGATGATTTTGTGGATACAAATGCAGCTGGAGGAAGTAGTGACATATGGATACAACTATGTATATCTCCGTCTACATTCACATATATTCAACCCTTTTAATATTAACATCTCGGAATAAATCAGCATCATCCATTTTATTATCATGTACTTGACACTGAGGTGGTGGCTTGCACTGCAGAGTTATGTATTTGTTTTGTTTTTGTCACTCATTATGGTATATACATCTTGGCTCACTGTCACAATAAATGCATAATTTTTGAGGCCAAAGCATAGACTGAGGAAAGGAATCTCAAGAGATTGGTCTGGCTTTGTAGTCAGAGCATTAACTAAGGATAACACAATCTTAATTACCATACGTGAATTCTGCTGGGCAATAACTCATGGAGGATTAGGGTCATTTTATAGTAATATTTTGTCCATTGTTCCATAAGTGTGGGGTGATTTACAATTTACATTTCTTGGGAAAACAATGAACATATTATCCCACAATGGGATAGGGGTAATTATGTATTTTTCTTATGTCTATGGTGGTAGCTTATACCCAACTAATTCCCCCAGTGAGAATAACTATAAAATTAGAGAAAAAAATGTTATTTGAAGGCAGCCAGTACTTAAGAAGCCGAGATACCAGAAAGAAAGGAAACAAACTGAAGTGACTCCTAAATTTAGCACTGCTTATTTCCTCCAGGACTTTAAGTGATTCAACTCAGAGGGCATAGAAACCAAGCAGAAATCAGTGACCTGGAGTTTGAGTGTCTCGTGAGACTGTGGAGAGAAAAGCTGTAGGTCAGGGCTACAGAGGTATCCAGAAATGGAGAGGCCAAGTCTACAGTGAAGAGGTAATTGAAAAGAAGACGTCAGAGCATCATGGATGGGTTTTTCCCATGATGCATTTACCAATTACCAAATTTACCAATTTACCAAACAATTATGCATTATATATATCCTTTCATTGTACATAAAATGTCTGAAGCATTACTCTAAGGCTTATTCTAATAAGTCAGTGACATATATACAAATATATTTAAGGTTACCACTAAAATAATAATAGAAGACTATGTAACTAATAGGCTAATCCCGCTTTTCTATCTTTTTTTGGATTCATAAGTTTTAATTCTTTAATTTCCTCCATTAGCCTATTAGTTGGGGGATATAAAAGAATTGAAAATTATGAATCCCCAAAAAAATAGAAAAGAGGAAAAATGAGAAAGAACTGATAAAGAAAATTTTAAAGTACAAGAAGAAATTAAAACCCAGATGATAAATAAACAATCACATTAATTGTAAATAAGCTACATACTTCAATTAAAAGACATTATTTGTCAGACTAGGAAAAAAGCAATCAATTTTCAAATCATGTTTTTTATCAGAAATAAACCTCAAATATAAGAACACTTAAAGACTGAACCGATTGAAAGAAGATCTAGGCAAATTAAAACCAAAATGGTTCAGCTATAGACTAAGAAGAAATATTACCAAAAATAGAGAAATTTTTCATAATGATAAATGATTAAATTCAGCAGGAAGATATAAAAATTCTAAATTTGTATGTACCTAATAAGATGTTTGTCAAGTACATAAAGCAAAAAATTGACAGAAGCAAAGGGATAAATAGACAAGTCAACACTTGTAGATGAAAATTTTAACCTACTAATCAAATAAGTAGACAATAAATTAGTAAGGGTAGAAAGTGTTTGAATAGCATGATTAGTCAACTTGCCTAATTGTAATGTATAAAACACTGCACTCAAAAATTACAAAAATATTATTATTGTCAAACACACTTGAAACATTTACCCAACATGGCCAAATTGGGCCATAAATCAAGTCTCAACACTCAAAGCAGAGTATGCTTTCTTAACACAGTGGAATTAAGCTAGAAATAAATCACCAAAGGCCCTGAAATGATCCCCAAGTATTGGAAATTAAGCCATATGTCTCTAAATGATCCATGGAAAACAATAAAATCACAAAGGGAATTAGCACATTAAAAAAAATGAATGATAACAAAATAATGACATGACAAAACCTGTGGAATACAGCACCTAAAGAGAAATTAGCCTTAAATGGCTATATTAGAAAAGAAGAAATGCTAAAAATCAATTATCTGAGCATCCACTTCAAAAAGGCTAAAAGTGAACAGAAAATTAAAAACTAGTAGCAAGGTGAAAATAAATATAGGGTAGAATACAGTGAAATTGAACACAAATATACAGTCCTGAAATTCAACAAAGCCAAAACCTCTTTATGTGCAAAGATAAAGTTGATAAAAATCTTGCAAGAAAAAATAGAAAAGGTACAAGTTGCCAGTATTAGAAATGACAGGGAATTCCCAGCAGTCCAGTGGTTAGGACTCCATGCTTTCACTGCGGGGGGCATGGAAAAAAATATTACAAAGGGGACTTCATTACAGATTCTATAGATGTTAAAAAACAGCTGGACATTATTAACATATTTATGGAATAAGGATTAAAATGTATATGAAATAGCCTAATAAGTTGAAAAATGCAGTCATTGCAAACTGGCATAGATAAGAAAAAGAGAAAAATATGTCTATCATTTTCTCTATTGAATAAATTGAATTCACAATTACTAACTCTTAACACATAAATTGTCATGCTCAAATGAACATGACACATACTTTATCAGAGAGAAGTAAAAGAGGGAGCAGTTTCTACCTTATGTCACAAAGCCAGAATAATCTTAATGCTAAAACCCAACAAGAATATTACAAGAAAGGAGAATTAACAGCCTGCTTCTCATAAACAAAATCCTAAGTAATATATTAGCAAATCAAAACTGTTAATATAAAAATATAATATTACACCCAGGGAATACAAGGACAGATGATAACATTTGAAAATCTATTAATGTAAATTAAAATCCTGAGGAGAGAGAAAAAAACGTATGATCATTCTCAGCAGATGCAGAAAATGTTATACCTTCATCTCTTGTTCTTGAAAAAGCTCTTTGCACACTAGAAATAGAAGAGAACTTAATTTGATAAAGGATAGTTACCAAAAAAAATAGCAAATATCAAACCTAATGGTAAAATATTGAAAGGTTTCTCCCTGAGATTGGAAATGAGATAGGTTGTGTATTATTGCTACTTTTATTCAATTACACTGAAGGTTTTAACCAGTACAGTAAGATACAGGTAAGAAATTAAAGTATAAATATCGGAAAGAAGAAATAAAGTTGTCACTACTCATAGACAACATGATTGAGTACATAAAAAGGGAAAAAAAATCTAAGTTAAACTATTATCAATAATGAAGAAAGTTTGCATGATTGTTAGTTATAAAATAATCATATTTTTATTTTCTAACAATACTCAGAAAATAAATATACTACTTATAATAATAAAAAGACTTCAATTAAATAGTAACAAAATCTAATGAATGGGGCTTCCCTGGTGGCGTAGTGGTTGGGAGTCCGCCTGCCAAATGCAGGGGACACGGGTTCGTGCCCCAGTCCAGGAAGATCCCACATGCTGCGAAGCGGCTGGGCCCGTGAGCCATGGCCGCTGAGCCTGCGCGTCCGGAGCCTGTGCTCCGCAACCGGAGAGGCCACAGCAGTGAGAGGCCCACGTACCACCCCCCCCAAAAAAAAAAAATCTAATGAATGACATACAAAACTTCTAAACAGAAAACTATAGAACATTACTGAGAGAAATTAAGGAAGATATAAATAAATGAAGTATATACATAGTTCATGATTTGGAGATTCAAATGTAAAAGATGTCAATCCGCTTTAAATTTATCTGTAGAATCTTTGCAATATCAATCAAACTTCCAACAGCTATGTGTGTGTGTGTGTGTGCGCCCACAATTTGACAAATAATACTAAAACGTGTAAAGAAATTTAAAGGGAAAAATAATGAAAATATTTTAAAAGAAAAATTGTTGATCTTACCATATTCATGATAACAATATATGAAGATCTATCATAAAGAGTTATTAAAAGAGGACTGTATGAGCATAAAGACAGAAAAATAGAACAGAAAATTCCGGGAACAAGCCTGTACAAAAATACTCAACTCAATGACGAAGATAGCATAGGTGGACTTATAATAAAGTTGACAGTGAATTGGATATCCACGAGTGGATGAAACTGAACCTTGGCCTCTAACTCAGAACGTCAATTTTAGTAATCTTCAGGGAGATCAGAGATGTAAATGTGAAAAAAATAATATACCTTCTAAAAATAACAGAATTTTCAAATTCTGGATTATGCAAATAATTAATGAATCAGTTGCAACAAGTGTTAAAGTTAATAAGAGCAAAAACTGATGAATTCAGCTTTAAGTTAAGAATCTGTGTTCATCAAAAGTTACTATTAAGAGTGAAAAATTAAGCCACAGAGTAGGGAAACGTATTGTGACACTCATATCTAGCAAAGGACACGTATCCTTAATATATAATATGCATATCAATTAGAAAAACATAGACAACCAATTAAAACATGGCAAAAACTTGAACAGGTTCTTCACACACACACAAAAAATCCAAGTGGCCAGTAAGCATAATATGTCCTTAGCATCAAATCATCAAGATATTAAAATAAAATCAAACTGAAACATAACTGTACACCTCTGCAATGACTAAAATGAAAAACAAATAATAAATAACTGGCTTTTCCAAGTGTTCTTGAAGACATGCAGCAACTTGAACTCTTATACATTGCTGGTCAGAGTGTAAACTGGCACATCCACATTAGAAAACACAGTTGAAAGCATATGCTAAAATTGAAAGGAGCCATATTCTATAATCTTTCGTTCTATTCCTAAGTATGTAACGTAACGGAATTCACGTATTTGTACAGCAACAGAAATACACAAAATATTTATAGCAGCACTTTTCAGAATAGCATGAAACTGAAACAACCCAAATATCCACCAGTAAGAGAAATAAATAAATAAATAGATGGTGCTATATGTATACAATGAAATTCTTTCCCAAACAGTGGAAAAGAATGAATGACAGCTGCCTACAACCACATTAATGAATTTACAAATACTATATTGAGCTAAAGAAGTCAGATACAAAAGTGTGTACTTTATATTATTTCAGTTTTTATACAGTTCTGAAGAAGGCACACTAATATAGTGTTAAGAAACAGAGTAGAGGTTACCTTGAAGGGCATAATGACTGAGAAAGGGGTACATGGGAAGCTTTGGGGATGCTGGTTATATCTTGGCCTGAGTGATAGTTACATGGGTATGTTCATTTTATAACAATACACTGGAATAAAACCATAAGGTGTATACACTTTATTGTGTTCATGGCTTACTTCTACTACAAAAGTTGATCTCACACAAGAAAATGTAAGGAGTGGCCCAAAAAATTAAAAATATGAAAATTATATTTCTAAAAATAAATTCACTAATAAAAATTCCATGTTAATGGAATCATCAAACCTTTCTTTTGAGGTTATTAATTTATTAGGATATTGTATTGTTTGGGAAGTGATCCATCTTAAAAATATATTTTAAGGTTATGTTTTACGAGTGCTATGCTAAAGAGAGCCTGTGGGGAATAATCAGTTTTGTTTGTTTCTGTGGGTTTTTTTTTTTTTCATTTGTTGATAAAACTGCACTGGATTAATATTTCAGCTTTACCACTTCTTGGCTTTGAGTAAATATGGGCAAGGTGACAAGAGTCCACATGATTTCTAGGCGCACTGGATGTTCTTTACTCCCTACTCTGATATGTAACTCATATAAATTTCAGTCTTACATAGCCTGAAATCATATTCCCATTTAAGAAAATAATGTCTTCACAGTAACCCAACAAACCTCAAAGAAATAGTACATAACAGATCACACAATACATGCTGGGTAGTTTACAATATTAGTTTTCTTCCCTAATAAAGTGTGTCTGTGAATGTGTGTGCGTGTATGTGTATGCATGTATTAGGGGCACAAATGTTATTCTAAGCTGGTGTTGAATGAGCATTTAAACTCAATATTACATAAATCTATATTCCTCTGAAAGTGTGAGTCTCCTTTATTAAGATTCTAATATATAAGGGATTTAAACTGAATTGCATTGTAAGAGTAGTACCAAGAAATTCAGTTCCAATAATTTTGAATCAATCCTATTTGAAATAATTAGGGAAAAAAACACTGAAGATATAGTAATAGAAGCATAATGCAATTTTTGTTGGCAGAGTAGAATTAGAGATTTTGCAAAGACTTAGATTACCAAAGGGAGCATAAGGAATAATAAACTTATTACGGCATTTTGTTTCCTCGCCTCTTACAGTATGGAGAAAGATGAGATGTATAAAAAGGATTTAAACATGCACTTAGGGCTGTGAAAGGAGGGAGTCAGTATTTTCCAGTCACAAATTCAGCAAGAGTAGTACACAGTAGAAAAGAGAGGTGTACATAAAACAAAACAAAAATGAACACGTAAAAACCATGTATGCATACACACAAAACAAAAAATGTAGACAACTAAAGGAAACAAATTGGTAAGCATACATAAAGAGTTAAAAGTATCTTAGTAAGCACAGAGTAGTGTATACAGAAGTTGAACTGTAATGTTGTACACATGAAACTTATATGATGTTCTAAGCCAATATTACCTTAATTAAAAAAAATACTTGGAAATCATAAGCCATGAATTACTGGTTTATGTAAATTTAACTCAGAACTCTAGAAGCAGACTAATTGTCAAAGAAAAGGTCTTGGGAAAAAGTTTGGCAAATAATGCATATTTATCAATTTTAAGTTAAAATGTTTAGTATATTAAAATAAAATAAAACTAGTAAGTGCTTAAATTTTTTTAAAAAAGAATTAAAAGTAGGTAATATTGGACTTCCCTGGTGGTGCAGTAGTTAAGAATCCGCCTGCCAATGCAGGGGACACGGGTTCGAGCCCTGGTCCAGCAGGATCCCGAGCCCTGGTCCAGGAGGATCCCACATGCCACGGAGCAACTAAGCCTGTGCGCCACAACTACTGAGCCTGCGCTCTAGAGCCCACGAGCCACAACACTGAGCCCACGTGCCATAACTACTGAAGCCTGTGTGCTTAGAGCCCGTGCCCACAGCAAGAGAAGCCACTGCAATGAGAAGCCCGTGCACTGCAACGAAGAGAAGCCCCTGCTCACCACAACTAGAGAAAGCCCACACACAGTAACGAAGACCCAACGCAGCCAAAAATAAATAAATGTATTATATAGTAGGTAATATTACATAACATATTAATAAAAAAATGGAAAATGTAATAGCTTCATTCCCATTAGTACTAATTTTTCATTTATAAACTGCCATTAATGTTGCCTTTATTTAGAACATGATTGTTTTAAAGCTAAGAGGTTCATAACATCAGTCCTTACTTCAATGGCTCTAAAATATTTTCCCATAGAATTTAACAACCATAAATGTGCCTACCTTATTCTTTAGGACTTCAACTCTTGTGAGCTGGAAAAAGGATACGGAGGGTTCACTGTAGAGAGTAAGAAAAGGTGGAGTGAGGTCTTGCCAAGGATTCCACTACGTCCAGGTTCACTTAAGATGAACGTAATAAATAAAAGACCTACACATTTTCTCCCTATTTAGAGAGCATTTGAAAATGCTGGAGCCAGACAGCATGCATTTTTGTAGTCAGTAGGGAAAACAGACAGGGGTCAGTGAGGACTTAAACTGAAGTCGCCATTTAAGAGTCATTTTCTCCAAAGAGTTTAAGGCATTTTCAAATATGTCTAAGTCCACAACTTGCACAGTGAGAGAAAGCATTTCTCTACGTTTCTTGAGAGAGCTACTACTTGGTTAATACAAAAACTATGCCTTACAAGCTTTGTTCATTTGATACCAGAGACACCCTCTGATTAAAGTTCTCATTTAATTCTAAACTAATCTAAATATGACTGAGATTTTAAGGAGTAAAATAGAATGACTTCTCTTTACAGCCTGGCTTGCTGGAATTTTCACAATCATATAATGAAAAATTATTAAAATTATGGTGGTCAACTGCTCCCTTGATGTTGAAATTTCTTGGTATGTATTTGAGGGAGATAATAGATTGTGTTTTAACTGGTGCATCAATACAGTTGCCATGTTAGTGAAAGGGTAACACATAAAAATAATACTGTAAAGAGAAAAACCTATCAAAAATATTCCAGAATATTTTTGTAGAGAATATTGAGTAGAGTTCTCTGTGCTGTACAGTAGGTCCTTATTAGTTATCTATTTTATATAGTAGTGTGTATACGTCAATCCCAATCTTCCAATTTATCCCTTTCCCCCCAGTAACCATAAGATTGGTTTCTACATCTGTGAGTCTATTTCTATTTTGTAAACAAGTTCATTTGTACCATTTTTTATTAGATTCCACATATAAGTGATATATATTTGTCCAATAAAAATTTTTAAAAAGTCCCAACAGATTTTCTACCCTGGTGTCCACTGGTTAATTATATTCCACCTTGTTTCTATGCTAATCTATGAATTAATAAACCCTAACTAATGATTTAGAAATTATCACACCATTTATGGGCAAAATGTACATCAAAAAGTTTTATCTTTAGTCACCAGAGAGCCTAAATTCACGACTGAAATTATTTTCCAAGACCTTCTTTGAAATTCCCATCAGTTTCATTTTAAATTTCCTAAGTTGCTATCTTTTCTGTCAATCATATACTGTTAGAATCTTCCTGTTTTATAAACTTTCAGCATTCCTCTCATCCCTATTCAATTATAAATTCACTATTTTGCATTCCCCCCGTTGACTGTAATTTACTGCTCATGCCTTCCATCCTTCCACTCGTAGAAGGCTCAAGAATTATTTATTGAACCCACCAGTATATCTAAATTTGTCAAATCAATTTTCTCTCTTATAGCGTGAAAAGGAGAGGCTGTTTATTTCAATCGATGCCTGCAAAAACAGCAGCTCGTGGAAACTAGTTAGAAGCAAATTCCCAAGTAACGCAGACTTGGCAGTATTCCATTACCTTTGATTATAAAAGGGCAAAATTAATGGGCAATTCATGAGGCTATGTGACAGAGAGGTGACAGGAAGTCACTACTATTCAAATGGTAGAAGTCAAGGAGTTGTTTATAGTAGGTGCCATTTCAGCCTTTTTTCCATCATTATGTGAAAACAGTCAACTTTTGTGGCCAATTGAAATGGGCTTTTCCTTCCAGACCACTTTGTCACATCTCCTGTGTTTAGAAAATTAATCTTTAATGAATGCTAATCAAGTTTCTAATTATAATATCTTTATATTTAATGTCTGTGTATCAGATGAAAGGCAAACATTTTGGGGCCAGTCACAAAGGACATGAATAATTTCCTTAGAAGCTTATCTAATTAATTTTATTGCTCTATAATATCTTTAAATTTTGAACTCCCATCACTTCATTAATTTAGATAAAAGTGAATCTTCAGCATTTAACTATGACACTTGTGTCAAGCACTATAGGGTGCAGTAATTTCAGTTGTGCGCGTTCATCTAATACAGGTAATGAAAACACATTGTGGGATATTTTGGGGATATATGGCACCAGTTTATCGTTTGATTATATTTTGTTTTTCTCCTTGATTTAGCAGTTTCAAGAAATAAAGTAAATGTCTGGGACATTCATTTGCTTAAGAAAACAAAATTAAAACAAACCATAACTTCTCTTGTCAGTAAGCTTTATGCTACCTTTTAAAATTGTAAATCTCATCAAAAAATATTTCAGTGACTCGCCAGTGATCATATGATATAGCCCCTATGCTCGTGATCTTCTAACAATATTAAGTGATAGCTCCCAAACCTACGTTACTTCTAACAACAGAAAAAAATCAGGTGGTATTATTCTAGGGATCTGGGCCCCTGGATAGTTAACCACCACCCTGTCCCAGATCTTACAATAAGAGAAAGCATATATTACTTTAATGTTGAAAGTTATCCCAGAAAGAAGCTCATGGAGATTCTCTAGCCTCTATGCTTGAGTTTTACCACCTGCTGGCCATCTAGAGCTAAGAGATAATTGCAGTTTATTAAAACTGTGAGATTAAGAAAAGAGAAGAGAGAAGTTAAGAACATGTGCCTTGGCATAATTATCCTTTTGCCAAAATAGTGAGAGTAAAATCTGTATATGCATGTTTGCCTGTGGCGTATGTGTGTGTGTGTGTGTGTGTGTGTGTGTGCAAGGCATGAGAAAGAGGGAAGACAAAGAATATCATATTTCGTAAACTTGGCCCAATCAACCATTTTCAGTGACTCTAACTCAGTAAGCTCAGCATTTTCTTCACTTCCCCAGGAACAAAATCATGTTTAAAGAGTACGACAGCTTTTTCTTGTACCTGCAGTTTTCGAAGACAATGCATCTATTATTCACTGTTCAAGTCTATGTTGATCATTGTCTCTGAATTGAATGCTTAACGAGACTGAAACATAATAGAAGGCTCCTCTAATCACTTATATACACAAGAGTTGGTCTAAGATGTGGCACGGAAGAAATGAATGTTATGTAACTAACTAATCAATAGTCCTTAGAGTTGAAATACAGAGAATCACAAAATAAAATCAATCAACTAAAGAGACCTTAGGCAAAATCAAAGTATGAGGAAAAATATGGAATTTAAATTGTTCAGTTTCTCAGAGAGGCTTGCAGATTATTAGTGCAATTCTGAGAATATCAGTCGTGGTACAACCCATTAGATTTATCCAGCTTGATTTTTTATATTTGTACTCAAACTTCAAAGAGTGGTCAAACTTGCAATAAAAATTTATAACAAGCCTATAAGCATTCTTGAGGAAATGGCAGTGATTAGTTATCTTACCAGTAAACAAACAACAAGCAAATATACTTTGTTTTAAACTTCATCAATATAGTACTGTGAAAATGACTCATGTTTGGAAGGCCAAAACTACATTTCGGAGTCTTGGAGTTAATTTTTGAGTCATATTGGTAAAGGCATGTAGCCCTGTGCATATCAGTCTCCACATCAGTAATCCACAACATGGGGATCGCATTACCTATTACATAGCTCTTCAGTAAGGACTGAATGAGATGATTCTGTGAAATACCTTGCACTGTACATAGTGCACACTGAATATGCACGGTGCTGATGTTTCCAATTATAAAAGGTGAACTCTAAGATACACTTGACGATGTGCCCAATATGATCTGGGCACTTCTAATTCTTCTCATATAATGTGTATAATAGTTCTCTAAATAAGGTGTCAAGGTCTTGAGTTTCAGTGTCCTCAGGAATAAAATGAGCTTCAATAACATGTTCAGAATCATTGGTAGTGGGAGGCAAAGATGGGGCTCCAAACATTTGTTTCCTGCAAACACGGGATTCCCTTTTTTACTCTTCAGCAGCTGCTATTCAGCTCATGGTCAGACTAGAAAAGAGATGTAAATCTTTAAGGACATAATCAGACCTTATTTCAAATACCTTATAACTCATTTATCTACCTGATTCAAGTAGATAAAGGGTAGAATGTAAGTTTCTTGTCCTCAGAGTCATGTGTTACACTTTTTAAAATTTTCCCTTCCACTGAAACTAGGGAGCTGCATGCCTCCTCTCTGAATGGGAATGAATTATTTCATTAGACATAAGACAGTAAAAGAAAAAGAACATATTAGGTAAAAGAAAAAGGACATTTAAGGCCACTGGTGTGATTTTTGGGAATTGAGATTTTTGTTCCATTACTGAGGTGGTTGGAATTCCAAAGGATAATATTCATCCATCCATAGTTAATCAAATTAGAATATTGGAGAATAGCCATGGTAGTTAAATTCCAATCTTGTAGCATTGCCAGTGGGGTTAACCAACTATAAAATTGTAACATGGCTGTGATTATTTGGCATGTGCTTTAAAACACTTTTATATGTAATGAAAAAAATGAGTATTTGAAGGTTTCAGAGGTCTGAATTTAACCAATTGTCAAAAAGAAGAAGAGTCTGATATATCAAATACAAGTCTGTTTCTTCATACTCAAAAGCCAAAGATTTTTCCCCTCCTAGCTTGCTTATAAATATTCAGTGCCACAGAAACACAAATAAATAATTGGCCATTTTCAATGCATTCTGTGTAATTGACAAGCGATCAAAAGATTATTGCATGGTACAGTCAGAGTCAAACGGTACTGCATTTATTAGAAATGAAAAATCATCATGTGGGCCAAGTCAGCAATGTATTAATGGGCCAGATTTCTGTGCAAGCATATTTGTGCGTGTATGCGTGTGTGTGCACGTGTGTGTGTGTGTGTATAATTTTTTAAATTTAGGACTTAAGGCTTAAGGATTAAGGTCTGTGCTACTGGAATTGACCTGGAAAGATTAAAAGATTATTATCTGTTTACACGATGCAAATCTTTATGAAAATGACATATTAAAATAACTTGGGCTTATCTTACCCAAAAAGATCCCAAGGTCAATTTTGAATAAAAAATAAAATTCATAAAAGATATGATTCCCTTTCTTTAAGATTATCCCTTTTATCAGTATTAAAGATGCCTTCTCAACAACTGATTTGGTTCTAGCCTTTTTTCAGGTTTTGATGTTCATCTTTAATATATAGTCAGTCGAACAAGTAACAGTGCAGAAATGGGCTGTCTACCCAAGATAAAGAAAGAGATAAATCTTTGTTGCAATACAGCATTCTTTTCTTTTGTACAATGGGCTTTATCAATAAAATAAAGCTTTCTTCATCAAGGAAACCTCTTTTCATTTATTCAGAGATGGTCTTTATCAAGCTAAGCTCCAGCAAATGGTGTTTGGAATAATAATTTATACTTTTTTTTAAGCAGCCAAGCACTTGCTATTTTTCCTTGCTGAATGGTCAGATTCCATAATCACCATGTTGAAAACACACTAATTAAGGGAAGTTGAAACAGACACACAAGCTTTCAAGAAGAAAGTTGAATTGCACATTAAAATGCAATATCCTCAATGCTGATGTTATTTTTTCCTTCCCATAGGGAACCACAGTCAGATATCCCGAGTACCTGTTGCTATTAAAGTGCTGGATGTCAATGACAACGCCCCTGAATTCGCATCCGAATATGAGGCATTTTTATGTGAAAATGGAAAACCCGGCCAAGTAAATATCTCCATGTTGTTAATGCTGAATATGTTTGTATACAACTGTCTCATATTTGATTAACCTGCATTATAGTGTGCACTTGCATCATTCACAGTCTGCAAAGTCATAGGCAAGAAACATCCAAACGGGAACAGAGAGGGAGTATTCTTCTTTCAGAGATGTTCATTCTCTTCCTACTTATGACCAAATTGGCTCCTGAAGCGGAATGACCTGCTGTGCCATGAACCCCGAGCCAAAAAACTCTCTTAAAATATCTCGGGGTGTGGATGATCACAGGGGAGGTCTTAGAGTGATGGGGCCAAAATTTTAACCTTCAAATGATGGAAAGTGAGGGAAAAGCCCATGGGAAGGCATGTTTGTTTCACATCAAATGTAGAAGTAACACATAACATTGGAACCCTAGGAAGACCAACTGCAGGAAGTGAATTTTTAAATCTGTAAAGGTGTAGCTGCATTTAGATAGACATAATGTGAACAACATGTTTTAGACATGCAAGTAAAGCATCTGATAATTGTGTATTGATGTGTATTGATGGAACTTTTTTCTTTTAAACTGTCTTATGTAGCTTAGATAGGACAATGCAGACACAGAGAGAGAGACGGGGAGAGAGGAAGGAAGGAAGGGGGGAGGGAGGAAGGAGGGAGAGAGTTAAGAAAGAAGAACGAAAACAAAACCTGCTATACTCTGAATGTCAAAATGGAAATAGTCTATGTAAAGTTCTAAAAAACACAAATGTAATAGACTTATTTTAACAAGGTGCCAAAGTACTGTATGTTTAAGAAATTTATCGTTTTTCAACTTCCTAATTTATTTCTGGATGGTGACATTTTAATTTAAATAAACAGCAGCTGACAGCATGACACTGGAGTTGTTAATCCAACTATTCTTGTGCCTCACGTGGGTGTTAGGAATTCAACTTACTATTTGCCGAGCAGTTTACCTGACAAGAGTCAGATTTCTTCCACCTAAGAAAGGAATAGAACTGTGGCTCTATACTTTTATTTAACTCTTACAAAAGATCAAGTTGCTACTCTCCTATAAAACAGTGGGCATTTTCCCCTAGACTACTCTCCTGTATCTGAAGGATTGGCATTGTTGCCATCTACAAAAAAAAGATACACATACATGTGCACACATACAAAGTAAAAGCTAAAATTCTAATAATAAAATTGAGTAATTTTAAACACTTAGACATCATAAATGTCGTTATAATCAAAACATTCACCTTCAGCAGTCATATGCCAAAGGTGACCTCTTTTTAAAAATAATATTCTAACATTAGTTTCAATGTTTCTTAATTTCATCATGTCGAATTGCCCTCTATCGGTCTTATCTTTTGAGTGTTTTTATTTGTGATCCTTTGAGGATGGAGTGTATATATACTTGGCAGCAAATATCATTTAGCTAAGTTGGTGAATGCAGTTGGTGGAGAGAGTCTGATCAAAATATATGCAGGTCAGTTTCAAGGATATGGTTGTGTGGGCCAGACTGTTGCTGGGGTAATGTAGCCAATCACAGAGTTATAAGCCAGACATTTTTGATCATAGAGAAACTGTCAAATGCTTTAGAATTTAAGTAAAACTCCACTGTTCATGCAAAACTCATCACACAAGTTCAGAGAGTCAATGGCATTGATATTTCAAAAATTACACATTGGCTTCACTTGTGATATTGACATGCATGCCTTTGGACCTCCTGGAATCTGGAGGTTTACCCTGTGGATTTTGACTGTTTCCAAGGTTTTAATGATTCCTCAACAGTTTTTATCCTCCGAAAAAAATGCATTGTTTCATCCCCTTTCCTATGCAAGATCAAAATAAAAAAAAAAAGTTGATTCTTTGTTTTATGATTTTTGCAAATCAACATGAATGACTCATTCTGTGAAAAAATGTTTATGTTGTGTGTGTCCACTGCACTATCTTATCCTCAAATGAATCTATTTAGGCATGTTTATTAGAGTTCATATTTACATGAAGATAATCAGATCTTTGTGTGTTCAGCGTAATTTTTGGACATATGGCTGACTGGTTGATACACACACAGTTGTTCAAATAGCTCCTGAATTCCTTGAATCCTTTGTGCTAGTCAGAACTCATGTTTGATTCATTATATCATTCCTAAGTCACTTTTAATAGCTCAAGTATCTCATTTTTATATTTAACATTTTCCCAAATTCATTTTTGTTATCCACACTAAATAGCATTCACTTATATAAGTTCAACATAGATACACTTTCAATCATGTCTCATAATACCATACAAATGGCTGACTCACTTTGAAATTAGAATATTCATTATCACATTCATGCAAAACAAATGTCAAAGACTGAATTAGCACTAAATTCATAGTCATCTCAATATTTTTCAACAATTAATGTCTGCTTTATAACAGCCTCAGAGAAAGGAGTGCAGGTGGCTTTGTAATGTCTAGTTTGCCTGGAAGATATGGATTTAAGGCTAAACTCGAGGGGGTCAGCTTCCTGGGAGATGATGCAGCTGAAAATCATTAGCAATAATCAAGCACAAGCCGTTAAAAAAACTCAATCCGTAAAAAATCTTCTGGATTGAGTGAGGCTTTGTAAAGAGTTCTTTAAAACATCTCACAAAATGAAAACCAGTATCAACATGAACGCAGGGAATTCTACTGCACTTGACTCTTTTCCGCTGGACTCATTTAAACAAAGAGTCCAAAAAAAAAAGAAAGAAAAGAAAAAGAAAGAAGGGAGGCCACCTTCCTCTAAGATAGATCTCTAGTTCATGGTACATCTGTGTTAAATTGGCATAGGTTTACTCTGAAAGTAGAACTGGAAGTCCTGTCTCTTCCTCCCACCTTCCCACAATTCTGAAGTAAAAGATGACATTTTCTTGAATTGGTTCCCTTAAGAGAGTAACAACCACCCATGACAAAGAGAGTTCACAGTCAATATTATAAAAACTCAACGGGAATCCCTTTTGATTAGAATCCTTTTAAATAATCCCTCCACTTCAAAATTAGATGTTGATGTGGTATTTTCTGATGGCTAGTTACTCTTATTTAAAACAATTTTCCCCCAATAGTTACAGGTAATTTATCTTAAGTTAAAAGTTATAAGGTGACGTATACCTTTAGTCTCCAATTCAATAATGCCACGATAGAGTCATCTACAAATTACTTGGCCCTCAGTTTAACAGGATGAATAAAAAGATTCTCTCCACTTGCTCCTCTTTAATGGCCAAAGCAGAAATGAGCGTATGGGTTGAGGATTTCAAAATTAGAAGGCAAGCTATCTGAAAGTTCATGTGTCTAATAGGATGATAGGTTTTGATCAGACAGTAGATATTTGTCGAACACAAACTGTATGCCAAGACTTGGCTGGTACTGGGAATTTAGTGGCAGACAAACATCAGTCTTTTTCCCTCATAGAGTTTTCCCTCTGGTAGGCACTTGAGAAAATTAGATGTGGTAGAATTGCAAGAAAATACCTCAAATCCTCTGGGCAGAAAGGAGGTTGAAGAGATGAGAGGAAATGGAACTATCTTAATGAAAAGACCGCTTAGTATAGGACGCATTCCACAAGAGATAGGAAACATCTATCAAGTGCTGAAAAGAAGTCAGCTGGGGATAAACCAGGTTCTGTCTGAAGAGAATGGTACTCTGGTGGGATGGGTGGAGGACCAGGTAACAGCTCCTTCAGGAGAAACCAGTATCTTCCTTCACTATGATAACACCATACTCAAAACCAAACATGAAAGAGAAATAGAGAACATCAGAGATCAGTGTTGGACAGAGGGCCTTCCATAACTCTGTTCTATATCTTGTCTCCTCAGTAGGGTCTTTCTAAGATTTCAGGTGCTTACCTCTTGCTTACCATACATACAGAATTAGGGTAATGTGCTCCAGATGGTTCACTGACACAGGGACTGAACTGAAAATACTGTGTTTCCAGGGGTGACTCAAGGCCTCTTGTTTAGTCTCAGAGAATATTTATTGTTTGAGAATTAGTTAGCAACCGACCTCTTCAGCTATTTTTCCTTCAGGAAGGAGCTTCCCCTGTTACTATAAATAAATCTAGTGGAGTATAATTTGAGCTTCATCACCATCTGTAGAAGTCGAGATGTTCTATTTAGCATCAAGTTAATTACGTCTGGGTTAAAAACATACCTTGGTTTATCTCTTTTAATCCCTTCTATCTCTGACCAATACTGCAGCAATATGAAGTTTGCTTATCCTGGGAATATCACAGGTCAAAAAAGATAATAGCCCATACTTATAGATACATATCTAGCCAATGCTTGTCATGTAGTAATGGATATCCACAAAATTTTAGAATGATTCTGACTTAGCAGTTACAAATATTTCAATAATTAGTTTCTCAGATATTACCATGGAAACACTTGTTTTATTCACAGACACAGAGTGCACAAATGAAAAATCATTTATTTATTGAACAGTATTTATTGTGTATCTACAAGATGCTAAGTATTGTAATATGACCTGGGGAGACAATGTGAAAAGAACAAAAAAAGTGTTCTCTCCAATGGAACTGAATGAGGAAGATGGATAATAAAAAAACATAGAATGAGTCAATAATATAAATTTTGAAAACTGAGTTGAAGAAAACTACACAGTATAGACAGAAGAGAACAAAGAAAAAGCGGAGATCTACTTTACGTAGTGTTGTAAAGAAAGTTACTTTTTAAAGGGATATCATTTAGGCTGAAACTGAACAAAAATGAGAAAGGGTAGTCATACAAGAAGTGGAAACAAGAGCCTTCTAGCCAACAGAATAAGCTTGTGCAAAGACCCTGAAGGGAGAAAAACCTTGGTTTATTTGAAAAATTGAAGACATCTGTGGCTGAGTATAATAAGAGTAATAAGCAAATGTAATACGAGTGCAAGAATGAAATTGGACAAAAAGAGTATTATGTTTGAATAAAATCCATATACACACATGCAGACGCGTGCACCTGCAATTAAACAGGAACAGCATCTAGAAGGTTGTAATTGCAAAAGATAATGGTAGCCTGGCCTAAGGTGCTGGCAGTGGAGGTGGAGAGAGGTGACTGGGGAGGCTGCATGCTTCCATGAATGAAATAATACATACAGACATCTAACATGCAATCAACATCACCGTTCTGGGAGTTTGGTGTTGCAATGACATTTTACAGATATGGGGGCTGAGGCTGATAAAAGAGTAAGGGTCTTAACTAAGGCCATGAAAAGTACGAAAGATGGGCTTCAAAGTCTATTCTTGGAGGTGCCCCAGTCCCTGTACTTTCTAGGATTTCACAATGCTTCCCAAGGAGCAGACTTTGAAATGCCATTGCCTGTGTGACACACTTTTTAGAAAAATAGTAATGAGAATAAGATTCTGATCAAGAGTGAGCACTTTTCAAAAGAAAAAAAAAAAAACAAACTCCTGTGATCAATAACACTATTCAAAAGCGTTCCACATAATAAGAAAAGTAGAATTATCCCTTGATAAATAGCAGCAATAAACGAGTTTGCTACCATATTTATATATATTTTTAGTTTCTGTTGGTCTTTTTCTAATAAATGTGAAACAATGAAATGAAATTATGGCATTTTATAACACTCATGAAACAATAAATATAGGAGACTTAATTTTAACTTTCCTGCCGGAGGGCATCTTTCAGAATCTATCTGCATACACAAGAGAGAGACAGGATTGATTTTAGAACAGATGAAATTGATGGCCTCAACAAAATGCCTAAAATATGATTTTCATTTTACTTTAGGTGAAGTAAGGGGAAGGCAGATTAGTGGAATGTATAAAACAATATTTGAAGAATTCACATGTAAAAAAGCATTTCGAGAGAATCATTAATAGAAGTATAACTTTTAGAGTGCAATTTTGACAGGGGGAAAAGCTAAAAGAAAAAGGCAAAAAAGTTTAAAAAAACTCAGAATTTTTGAAGGTTTGAAGGTTTGAAACTAGCACAATTTAAGTCTGAGTCACAGCTCTGCCATTTACTAGTTTTGTGACCTTGGGTCTTAACTGCTGTTAGTTTAAACTCTCACATTTTAGAAATATCTAGCTCAATATCAAGTGCTCAATAAATAATTGTAATTATTAGTAGTATATATTTTAACTAGTTTCATAGTTTCAAAAGCAAAATATTTTATTAGTATTGTCTTTGTTGTTTTTATTGCTGTTATTGTTATATATTTATGATCCTTGATTTGGAGCAAAACACTATAAACAATGCCTAAATGGGTCAATATAAAAGAGGACAGTCTATTTCCCTGTATTGGAATAACTCTTCCTCTGATAATTTACAAGTGTATTTGTCAAGAGTGAAGAAAGGGCTTGTACTTCATTCCTCCCCATATGAATTTGTGGGCTAATATAATTATTTTTTTTTAAGTACAGCAGAATCAACTTCCAGGAACACATACAATCTAAATCTTTTTTGAAGTCATGTTTGCAGCCTCTATATGCTTTGACTGGACCTCTTGTATGATTCCAAATCCACATGCTTTATTCTGGCCCTTCACCTAAATATTAGGATTGATGATCCACAGAAAAAACAATGGTATAAAGGATTGTTTACAAATCTTGGGTTGTTACTGACTGATGTTCTCTCTTCATTTTATTTTCAACCTACAAGTTAGTAAATAAGAATTTAGATGGAAGCGTGGTATGCACATGTGTATGCTTGTTTTTATTTGTTCATGGAAGCCATGGTGATGAGCACGTCTTTTTCAAGAAAGTAAAAATGACACTAGCTATGAGGAGGTTTTAGTCTTATTAGGCTTTGTGTTAGTGACATAAATTGGGTAAGATCTGGTACCGAGAGAAGCTGATGTATTGTTGGAAGGGCAGAGATGCAAATGGAATTAGTGCTCTAACCACCAAGCTGTGTAGATACAACACCTTCAAAAGGAGATTAAAGAGGTCTCTGGGCCTTTAAGACTTATATTCTAGAGGGTAGCGTGTCTTAAAGTGACAGCCTGAGGAACACTTTTAGGGTATAGCATGTCGGTATATGGTATGGTGTGTGGTGTGTCTGGGTGTGTGTGTGCGCATGTTTTTCCCAATAAGATTGGGAACCACTGTATTAACCGAAATTAAAGAACATTACCTTCTACTGGTTTTGTTTCACTGTAAGATCCCCTTGCATTTATAAATACATATGAATCCCCAAAGGGCTAGAACCAAATGGTCTTGGGCATTTACCAAACATAGCTGATTATAAAATCTTTTGAATTTCCTTCAGAGAAAACTATACAACTAGTGGCAAATGGAAGCCAGCTGGAAAAATCTTGCTTAAGAAGAATAAACAATAGGATGCATTTTCAGCCTAGGAAGTAATGTTTATGATATTAATGAGGCATCAGGAAATATTCCTGTGAAGTTGTGTAGTGGAAGATGGAGAGGAGATAAGACTAAAAAGGCAGTTGAGACTTCTAAATTGTGTTAAAAACTGTGGACTTTACTAATGAGGTTTTCAAAGCACAGCAAGTGATGGAGTAATTTTTCAAAAATATTGATCATTTCAGAGATGCACAAAGTACAGATGAAATATGCAGAGACAAGCAAAAGAAAATAAGACAGGAGAAACTGGAAAATTCAAACTTTGTATAAATACATCCTTTAAGAGTCCTTGCTTTGTATCATTTTACCTTAACTTAGTTACAGTAAAGGGAAAGGGACTGTAAAAGAACGAAACTGAGGAAAATGTCAGAAGTTCTGTGGTGGATTAATGAAGGCACAGGCCCCAGACGTCTACCGAGAGGACTGAGGACTTCACTTAGTGTTTAAAAGAAACATATACAATCTAATCTACATTCTCCTGTTGTGTTTTCTATAGGTCAGACCTCTAAGATACATGCTCTAAATAGCGGCCTAATACTTTTTAAAGACAAAGACATATTCATGCAAAGAAATGTGACATGGGACGACACTTTGGGGAGGAAAAGAAAAATCTTGATAGAAACTGGATTGCCTTACAAATTATAAAAAAAGTATCCAGGAACTGTCCATTAAATGGATATGAGCAGTGCTCAATTTGAACTATGTTACACAGTTTTGAAATAACTGAGGATAATTGGGTCATGTGGGTTTTCATATAGTTTCCTCAAATTCCTGTATGTCCTCCTTTTTCAATGTTATCACTGGTATAACTTGATTTCTCTTGTAGACAAAATTTGTATTTGCAAAGACCGCTCTTTCAGGGGATGGCTCTTAGCCTATTTTGTTTCGTTCCCTTCAGTTATGGACACCATTGATAATCTGATAAAAGCTCTGGACTTTTCCTTCATATATGTGCATATATAAATAATTTCATACAATTTTACTTTCATGTATCATCTTTTCCTTCCTCAAGTTGAAGACTACTGCTCTAAGAAATAGAAGCTAGTATTTCAGGAACGTTTACATTGGTAACCAGAAATAAACTATCAATAATAGGCAAAAGAATGAATAGAAAACCAAATGTTAACATTGGTAACCAGAAATAAACTATCAATAATAGGCAAAAGAATGAATAGAAAACCAAAAATTATGCTGTACTGCCTTTGATGTCTCCTCACTCACTCTCTTTCCACCACCTTCGAAATCAAAAGGGAACCTTAATATTCATAAAGCAAAGTACATGAATGTCAAGAATGGATAAGTTCATCTTTATGCACTCTCCAAAATACTGGAAGTCTAAGCCCCAATTTAACTAAGTACACGTGCGGAAGATATGAATGCCAACAAGATTTTGAGGCAGTCTGACATGCGGAGCAGGAAGATGTAGGGAGTTTGTTACCTAATTTACTTGGGATCAGATGTTACAATGTCTTTGATGCACTAGTGTTCTGATAAATCTCTTCATACCTACCTCTCAAAGTTACATAAGAATTAGTAGTGATGCTAAAACATGCCTGACATGATTATTTATTCATCCATTCATTTATTCGTTTAGACCATACTTATTAAAAAGCTACTATGTGCCAGACACTGTTCTAATAGCAGTGAGAGGGGGGGAAAAACCCAACTCATCATCTAAGAACAAATCAATGAACAATAACTACAGGAACTCACAGGGGATATTCTAATAGATTCCAAGAGAGTTTTAAGGTTGTCAACAGATCAGATAATCAGAAATGTGTTTGTTTGTTGGCTGCTTGCCTTTTGAAAAGTTAATAATGACAGTGAAACCTACTACTATTAACTTCTTTTGAGTTACTATAAAAATCTAAAATAATGTTTAATAAACTATATTAATTAAAGTGATCTGAGGTTTAGCATTATTGATAAACAATAAATAGTTTTTTTAAAAAGAGTCAGAATTACGATATGGCCGACAGTTCTAAAAAAAATTTCTTTTCAGTTTTACGCTTAGAAAGGTCATTTGATTTCAAATCAGTACTCTCAAGAAATAGATCAGAGTCTGCTCCCATGGAAATTCAAGTATGGCCTTGAAATTCATTTCCTTATGCCCGATCTCAGATACGCTTTGTTTTTCTGATAGAGAAGTATATTAGCTTTTACCTTCCCTTGAAATTAATCCACAATAAATTATCAAGCGTTAGATTTTTCAACTGCATCCTAACTTTATTGCTAGAAAGGAAAATATTTACGCTAAATGCTGTATATTTACTAGTAAAAATCTATGACCTCTTCAGAAATTTTGATATCATTTTCATGAAATAGTTGTCCAATTACTTAAAAATCAGCTGATGTCCAAGTAGCTCACAGTGGGAAATGCATGCAGTTTTCATTTGCCATCAACTCAGTGTACCTATAAAATCTGCTTGTGTGGAGGTGCACTTCCTTGAATAAATCTATTCTTTTTCTCCTGTTGTTTAAAGCCAAATGTGTTCAGATGTTATTACATCAATGAAAATTTCACCCTTTTAAATATGGGTAACTTAACGCATTTTAATAGCATAAAGTCCTTCAAGTGATCTACCAGGCATCTACTCTCAGAGAAAATGATCAGACAGTGGCCATTGCATTAAAATAAAATGAAGTGTCAAAAATGGTTTAAACCAAAGTCTTAACCATAGCTAGTTCATAGGATATTTGGAAGTTAATTTAAAGAGTCACCATTTCATCACTTTTTTCCCAACACGTCATGCACTGATTTTGATGTAACCTTGACAGTACAAATTCTTCTAATGAACAGTAATAAGAGACCTATGGACACCAATCTTCTCCCTTGACTCAAAAGAGTGGATCCCAGACTTAAGCATGCATCAGAATCACCTACAAGACTTTAAAATGCAGATTTCTAGGCCCTGTCCCAAGACTTTTTGGTTCAGCAAGCTCAGAAATTGCATGTCTAACAGATTTCCTGACTTAAATAAATGGTGGAAAAAATATTTATTGCAGATGTAATATTTAGACCAAACTTCTGAGATGTGGTATGACAGGTAATTATACTCATTTACTTCAGGTAAGCTAAATTATTGCCTCTTTTGTTTTGGTTGTGAGAGCGTAACATGTAGATTCACTTGCCAGCACGTATGAGTCTTTTTCATGCAGATGACTTAGAAATGGTATTGCTTGTAGGAGCTCTATCCATTAAATACATGTTAAGAATGCTCTGAGTTACGAATGATTCCCACCCCAGAATACAAGACATCCTCTTTTTTTTTTTAGCGATGTTGAGCATCTTTTCATGTGTTTTTTAAAAATATCTTTATTGGAGTATAATTGCTTTACAATAGTTTGTTAGTTTCTGCTTTATAACAAAGTGAATCAGCTATACATATACATATGTTCCCATATCTCTTCCCTCTTGCATCTCCCTCCCTCCCACCCTCCCTATCCCACCCCTCCAGGTGGTCACAAAGCACCGAGCTGATCTCCCTGTGCTATGCGGCTGCTTCCCACTAGCTATCTGTTTTACGTTTGGTAGTGTATATATGTCCATGCCGCTCTCTCGCTTTGTCACTGCTTACCCTTCCCCTTCCTCCTATCCTCAAGTCCATTCTCTAGTAGGTCTGTGTCTTTATTCCCGTCTTGCCCCTAGGTTCTTCATGTCCCTTTTTTTTTTCCTTAGATTCCATATATATGTGTTAGCATACGGTATTTGTTTTTCTCTTTCCGACTTACTTCACTCTGTATGACAGTCTCTAGGTCCATCCACCTCACTACAAATAACTCAGTTTTGTTCCTTTTTATGGCTGAGTAATATTCCATTGTATATATGTGCCACATCTTCTTTATCCATTCATCTGTCGATGGACACTTAGGTTGCTTCCATGTCCTGGCTATTGTAAATAGTGCTGCAATGAACATTCTGTGCATAACTCTTTTTGAATTATGGTTTTCTCAGGGTATATGCCCAGTGGTGGGATTGCTGGGTCATATGGTAGTTCTATTTTTAATTTTTTAAGGAACCTCCACACCGGTCAGAATGGCCATCATCAAAAAATCTACAAACAATAAATGCTGGAGAGGGTGTGGAGAAAAGGGAACCCTCTTGCACTGTTGGTGGGAATGTAAATTGATACAGCCACTGTGGAGACATCCTTTCTTTGTTTGCTCTTTTTCTTCACATGTGCTCACACACTTCAGGAATGATTTCTTCAACAGGTGCACTTGGGAATAGAAATCTTTTTTTTTTTTTTTTGCGGTACGCGGGCGTCTCACTGCTGTGGCCTCTCCCACTGCGGAGCACAGGCTCCAGACGCGCAGGCTTAGCGGCCATGGCTCACGGGCCCAGCCTCTCCGCGGCATGTGGGATCCTCCCGGACTGGGGCACGAACCCGCGTCCCCTGCATCGGCAGGCAGACTCTCAACCACTGCGCCACCAGGGAAGCCCTAGAAGTCTTTTTGAAACAAAATTGGGTAAAGGGAGAAGACGATGCTACATGTGCTCACAAGGAACTTTTCCCCCTTTGTTCTTCATAACTGCCTAAAAGAAGGCTCTTGTCAAATTATTCTGTTAAATATTTGTACATGTAGGTTGTCTATAAAAGAGTCATCTGTGTTTCAGTTTTTTCCCTTGTACTTTAATTCTTTCTTCTTTATAAAACTAGAAGCCCAAGGAATCTCTCTGCACCTAAATGTCAAGGCAAATATGCTAGCTGTTTAGATATAGTAAATATAATTGCTTTCCCACCTAATCTGATGGAAGCGAGGCCCCTGTTTGTGTAACATCTAAGTTGTTACACTTATCAATGTGCTATGTCATGAATAAATGGTAGTGACCTTAAGAAAAAATAATAAATAATGATGATGACTAATACTCATTGAACAGTTACTAGGAACCAGACACTGCTGTATTAACAGATTGACATGAATTTACATAAAGAATTAAAACGACCCTATGAGAAAAGTATTCTTTTATTTAAAATTTAGGAATACTGAGTTTCAAAGAGTTAAGTAAATCCCTCCATTTCATGCAATGAGTAAAGGATAAGGCTATGACTTCTGTCAAGGCAGCTTTATTTCAGAGTCCATCAACTTCATGACTATCTCACTGTCTCCACCATGAGTTATATTTTGTGCTATTTTTTGTTATATTGTTACTCAAGCTAAGTACAATTATAAGACATTTCACAAGGTCTTTAACAGGAGTAAAACACCTACAAAGTAGGAATATGTTCCATTTACAAAAATGGAGAAATAGAAAATGAGAGAAGTTATTTCATTTATGCCCCAAATAACCTTGATGCACTGCTTATCGTATAGCATGTGGGTGATAACAATGCAAAACTTCACAGCTATTGAAAATGTTCTTAAATTGTGGTGATATCTTATTTAGGTGATAAGTTACAAGGCAATGATGTCTCTTTCTCACAAAGAAGTGATCCATTTTTTTCTCTTTAATGACACTGACAAAGTTCAGTGGCACATAATTGTTTAAACTGACACAACATTAGGCATCATAATTCTCTAAATTTCACAAACCTGAGAGTATTTCCCTGTTAATTTTTTATGGTAAATCTGATTATACCCTTGACTGTCATGCTTCATAGGCATTTTTTTTGGTAGAAATTATGTTGTAACTATTTACAGTAGTAGTTTAAGCTATAATTTTTACTACATTAGCTGTTGCCCAGTGTTTCATATGGAAGTTATTAATATCACAGACTCATAAATATGAATTATTAAGCTAATTCTCTGACATCCCAAGGAACAACTTAAGCACTAAGTTAATGCAGCTTTGCAACTGAAATAAGCACATTCAACTGGCACCAATTCTGAGTATGTGTATCTATCCAAACAGTTCTCTGCACGGTGGTAATTCTTCTAATCCCTATAATTTATTCATCTCAGGATACACTCCAAAGCATTGTTTGCATGTGTTATCCACTAGCTTTAAAAACAGTATTCATTATTGGGAGGGAAGAGATGCAACTCTTCAGAAAGGTTTGTGGCAGTGATGTTTGTGCCGAGGAACATTCTATTTGCAAACACTTGTAACCTAATGAGTAAAATGAAAGAGGAGTTGTGAGGATTCAAGATTTAAGTACTTTACCTCCAACATCCTCCCAAGAGCCACACTACAATCACTGTAACAATTCCAGATTTCATTCTTGAAGCCCGTACATACTCAAAGGGGAAAGAAGCCTGTAATTGCCCAGTGGAATTTTCAAATACCCTTAAATTTGCCATTTCAAGCCACAGATACCAAATGGACACAAAAGTAGTGACCCTAATTTTCATCAGCTTATCAAAGCTAGGTTTTAAAGTGATGAATGTTTCTCCTTATTCTTGGTGTGAACCATCCATAACAACTTAGAAAACTGAAAAATATTCCTTGGACCAAAGTATCACTCTACTAAAGGAATGTCACTCAGCTTTTAAAGGCAGTGCAAGCCCTCTGATGTCATCAGAAGTGCTGACGTCAAGTTTTATGTTACAGGTCATTCAAACAGTGAGTGCCACGGACAAAGATGAGCCCAAAAACGGACATTATTTCTTATACAGCCTTCTTCCAGAAATGGTCAACAATCCGAATTTTACCATCAAGAAAAATGAAGGTAAATACATTAGCATTGTGAAACGGTAGAATATACATTGGAAAATAGGATGTGATTTCATAATATGACTGAAAATATCAAGTAAAATAATTTTTCTTCACTCTGAGCAGTTGAAACTTAGCTTATCAGCCTAAAGGCATGGTAATTACATCACTTCCTCTTTCCAATATTGAAACAATAGATAAGGGAATTGTGAATGTGCAAGTTAATTTTATCCCGGGGAATACCTCAATCACCTTACTTTAAAAAAAAAACGGACAGTAAGATTTAACCCCTGTGAAAGTTCCAGTAATTTTACTGAGATATCTGATGTTATCCAAGTACATTATACCGAGATATCTGATAGAGGAGGGGCTGGCTTATACTTGGCAGTTGTTAAGTTTTAATTGAATGTTTACCAAGTCTTTAGGGAAAGCCTATTCTAATTTCATCTGGTTTGTGGGTACACATTAGAGGTATTTGTCTTAAGCCTGTACCAACTTTGACAATAGCAATTAGATCAGAAAATCCTTCTTGAAGGACACTCCTTATCAGTATTATTTTGGAGCTAATATGAACTGATTTTCTTGTTAAGTCTTTTACTCACAGAAAATATTTAATCCATTTCATTATTTCTTGAGAACCAAGCTCGGGTTAACCATTTCCCTTAACTCTTGTCTATTACATATGAAGGTCATAGATCATTTAAAAAAAGTCTATCTCATCTGTGCGTTTTTCTTTACTAAGCTGCTGTACATTTAACAAGGATTTTTAGCTGTCTGTTTTGGCTCAGAAGTATTTAAGCCTTAGTTTCAGCTGTTTTAGAATGATTAGCAGAATAAATGTATCATCTGGGGCTGTCTTCTGGCTTTACTATAGGCATGTGTTTAGATTTATGAATGGTCTATATAAAAACTATGCTCAATCTGAAGAGTAAAATTTGGCTCATGACATTTGGTTCATTTTCTCTGTTCTGTTTCAAGGAGGTAGTGAGTTTTGGTAAAACTTCCTTTATGAAGTGAAATAACATTTTCTGGCTCTTGTTAAATATATTCTGGCCTTACCCTTTAACAAAATGCTACTTAGTTCTTTGGGGATGCATCACAGAAAAGGAAATGAGAAAGCTATGATATAGATATTACTCATTCAGCTGGCTTCCACTATTATAAACCTTAAGGAAATGAAATCTTGATCTTTCTCCTCAATAGAGGAGTTACAAGTGTTAGCCTCCCTGAATTAGGAGCTCTAATCCAAGTACATTGTCTTTGTTTTTTGGATAACGCCGCCAACATTTCTTTTTTTTGTGGAAGCCCCGTGACCACGCCTAAGATGAGAGCCCCCTCGGCAATTCCAAACTGAGCTGAAAGTCTGTGCAGAAGTGTGAGCCATGCTTACTTTGATTGTGAGCTAATAGGTACTAGTCATTATTTTTGCATATCAAATGCCCTACATTTAAAGATTCTCTGGGAAGAAGTGTTTTCCCATCCCAAAGGTCTGAGCTCCTTGGCGCTTTCTGTGCATTCTGCAATTTCAAGATGTGCCCATTACAGGTATGGCCCGTCCAAGACACGGCGTAAACATATGCTGGATGAATGAGAGGTAGTTACTGGGTGCCTGTGAAAGTGTAGTTTTGTACTATATTTATTATGCCCTAAACCCTTGAAAGAGGAGATTTTAGTCCTACAGTGGATGAATTTCAAGTGTTTTCTCTACTTTTTAGAATTAGTACGAAGTAAAAGTTTGTACACCTAGGAAAACTCTTCGTGCTGCAACCCACATTTCAATAAACCCCGTAGTAGAATATTTAAGGCATGTGGATTATCTGTTTTATCTTGAAACTAGAAAATAGGATTTAAGGTTTGACTTACCTCACAGGTGTGTGTGTGTGTGTGTGAAATAATTGCAAAAAAAAAAGCTAGGTATCACAAAATGGACAGAAAGAACACTCTCTGTGCCATGACTGTTTATTTAAAATGATGTGTTGATTTATTTTGCAAAGAGTGACCATATATTGTCCCAAATGGGATATTTTTTAAAGTGAAAGGGGTTGCTATTTATATTTATGCCTAGAAACACCATAAACCAGGACAGTCTTGTGGAAACTAGGACATATGTTCTCTGTGATTTTGGATTTAGGATCCAAATATTCAACATCTCCATAGAATTAATCATGAACACAGGTCTCTGGAACAGATATGTCAAGTTTATACTCTATCTCCCTTTTCCTGGATCAGAAATGCATGAGTTTTGTTTCACTTTTTTGGCATCTGGATAGTTTCCATGAAAGTAGGAAAAAAAACACAGTTTGTCTCCTCTTAACATTTAGAAACAAAGCAATGGAAAGAAGTTGTCAGGTTTAAAATGGTGGAGATATACTGATAAGAAGGTAGATAAAATGTTGTCTTGTGAGCCTGTTTCTCATTCCTTATTAATGATGAGAGAACACAAAACAACCAAAAAAATTCAAATACTAGACATTATTTATTTTAAAACTATGGTATATTTTATGTTTGAAATGTGAGAGAATCAAATGATAAACTCACATTCAGAATTGCTTTTCCTTCTTCAGATGGACTTTAAAATGGTCAATAGCTGATGTTTCTCCACTGAGAACTTCATGATTTACAAGTCCTAGCCCAGCAGATGAAGGTTAATATTTTGAGACAGCCAAGACATTCAAATCCATAATTGATAGGTGGATGAACCCTCTTTTTAATTGGATCTTTAAGGGAGATGGTTTCAGTATTTGGCATTTTCTAAGAAACTTGCAGCATGTCTTTCAATTCGAAGTTGCTGTGATCATTCTCCTCTCTCATACAGCTTGGTCCTTCTACAATTTTCAGCTGACTAATTCATAATCAAAAACAAAATGAGATAGAAATTAACTGTCTCTTGTCTCCTATACAGTTGAGTGATTTCATAAATAATTCTCTTTCTGAATATATGAGAATTATATTTCTGCCAGAATAGGAAAGCAAACTTCAATACAGATAAAGGTGAAAACAAAGGTCAAAAATGTGATGAGGGCTTCCCTGGTGGCGCAGTGGTTGAGAGTCCGCCTGCCGATGCAGGGGATGCGGGTTCGTGCCCCGGTCCGGGAGGATCCCACATGCCGCGGAGCGGCTGGGCCCGTGAGCCATGGCCGCTGAGCCTGTGCGTCCGGAGCCTGTGCTCCGCAGCGGGAGAGGCCACAGCAGTGAGAGGCCCGCGTACCGCAAAAAAAAAAAAAAAAAAAAAAAAAAATGGGATGAGTCACTCACATCAGATGTACACACCAAACAAGCACAACGCCTTGAATCTTCTCAATTATACAGCTCAGACATCGGTTTCTTCATCTTCCAGTTGGATGAATTTATAAACAAAAGGAGTTTGACTGACAGCATTTCAGTAGTGGCTTCCATTCTAATTGTGAAAACAGAAGATACTCAGCAATTACATATTAACAAGTCAGGGAAGATAAATGAACCTTTTCCAGATACAGAAATCTCTTGCATGCAGAAAATGTGAGGTCGGCAGAAACATGATCTTCGCCAGCCTGCACGTTGCAGTTAAAAGATTTGATTGAAATTGCCAGAAAGCAGGCTGGAGAAATGGGCGTCTTCATGTTTTATACTGAAATATTTGAATCACATGTATAGAGAAATAAGGATAAACATAAAACGCTCCCCTAAAGAGGGTCTGTGGGAAGGAAAGACATAGACTTGGCCTTAGTTATAGCTTGATTAGGCTTAAGGAAAGACAGAGGGGAACCGGAATATCTGATGACACTAATATTTTTTATTTTCTCCTCTTGGTGACTCTTTTTTAACCAAAATTCTATTAACAAGAACCTCACTCTAAAGGCATGATTGTGATAATTAATTTAGATAATGGAGATGGTGATTAGAGCTTTGAAATAAGTGTGTCTTGGGTTATCTCAATATCCATTCCATGGTTACCTGTTTAGAGTATAATTCATGTTTTGTTTGGTGGGGTTTCCATCTCAACTCAATGGCCAACTTCAATCACTATGTGTTTCATGTCTTTTTATCCTCTAGAAATATCCCTTGTGAGAATACTGACTACAGGCAAGTTATTTTAAGCCTCAGTTTCATCATCTGTAATACCAGATACTACCTATCTACCCCTTAGGTGTGCTTTGATGGATATGAGTAACTGAGGGCTTAGACAGCTATTATCCCAGTGTCTGGCACATAGAAAATTACCCATCATGAAATGGGACAAGATCCTATTTATGTGAATCCATTAATTCCTAAATTTCCATCTCTTCATGGAAGAGATGGCTTATCATTCTCAACCAGGTCCCTTTGCAGCTATAACTCTGTTGATTTTTGAATGTTGTACAGTAGTTCTGAAATTGGCCTCACTGGTAGTTGTGAAACTAATGATCCTTACTAGTACGCATTGCAATGTATTGCAGTCTAAAGGGCATTATCATAGAAACATAAAAGGGAAAAAAATAGGAAGATGAGAAGGTGGGGAAAGAATGAAAATATTTACCAGCCACGAAATAGCTGGGATTCCTGGACCTGGTTTTAAATATGCAGGCTTTTTTTTTTTTTCTCTCTCTCCTTTGCCAATATTAAACTAAGCTTTCTCCATAAAATGGCTAATCCCAATTTCCAATTTGTTAAGATAACATTCCATTCTAGCATATCAAGTTGTTTTAAATCATCCACAACCTCCCAACACACAGACTCTGTGGGAATCATTTTGTATAAGCTGGAAAATTAGAGTCTTCCTTTGCTTTTTTGAATAATGTCAACTTAATTCAGACGCCTCTTGTCCCCAAACTAAAATTTACTTCTTGAAAGTGGAAGTGGGTTTTCCACATTCCAAGCCAGCCAGAGCTGATCCTCAGCCCTCCATCCTCTCTCCAGCTGAATCCTCAGGCACACCTCTCCTGTATTCAGGATTTAGGTTTCCAGGCAGGCAGAGTCCCTCTGCCCCATCTGGGCTGAATTAGACCTGAAAAGCCTTCCTTGATTATCCACACAGCAAAGAGGACCTTGGTAAGCCAACTGTCCTCTTTCTGGACACCACCAGTCTCGTTAAATTCTTCCATTACACCAAGTTGCTTTGCAACTAACAGAAGACTTTCCTAAATAACATCTCTTTCCCCAAGTGGTCTTTAAAAAGCCTCCATCCGGGCTTCCCTGGTGGCGCAGTGGTTGAGAGTCCGCCTGCCGATGCAGGGCACACGGGTTCGTGCCCCGGTCTGGGAAGATCCCACATGCCGCGGAGCGGCTGGGCCCGTGAGCCATGGCCGCTGAGCCTGCGCGTCCGGAGCCTGTGCTCCGCAATGGGAGAGGCCACAACAGTGAGAGGCCCGCGTACCGCAAAAAAAAAAAAAAAAAAAAAAAAAAAAAAGAAAAAAGAAGCCTCAATCCCTCAGTGACAGTGGATCCATTATTATTGGGTTTCTCAGGCTACCATACCTAAGCATCACGTGAAAACTGTGCGCTTGGCCGAGTGTGGTAGTGAATACCTATACACGCATGTCTACATACAGTAGACATGGTGACCCTGTCTACTCCGCTCACATAGTAGACTTTTCCACAGCATCAAACATTGATAAGAGGTCTCTTTCATATTTGGTGTTAGCTTTTACCCATATGAAGTAAGGTGCTCTTCCTCAGTGTTCAATCATAAAAGGTGGTGCTCAATTTGCATGGAACAGAAGGGCCAACTGGGATTCCGAATATGCAGAATAGCATTATGCATACATGATCCAAAAAGGCTTCTGCTTCAGTAATTCATAATTTATTGTTTATGCTTCCAGCAATGTTTCGTTGATAAAAAGCCATTTATGTTTCATTTTGTCGTTTAAACTGTAATTAAGGATGATGTGCAAGCTAAGAAAAATAGATAACAGATCTGTACTTTCACTTTCTGAGTTGAGTGTGACTGTATAGCTTGGTTCAGAAAACTAGATTTTCTTTGCTTAAGTAGTTTTTAGAAAACTCTTGTTATTTTGTATCATCTCGGAATCTTTTTTGTATGTTTGTTTGCTTTTCTAAAAATCATAATACAAGAGTACCCACAGAAGCTAAGAATTTCCTTTGCAAAAACTGAAAATCCTAAAATTATTGCTCTGGTCAGACATAGCACAGCACAGTATCTATTTTTCAGTGTATGTTATAGAAGACAGTTTAGTTCTGAGACTGCTGACTCCTATGGATGTAATTTAGATACATTGCATATGCTCATATGTGTTGTCCATATGCTATTCAAAGTTATGAGTTGATTCAGAGCTTTGCTGTCAATTTGCTAGCAATCTTTTCTGGTTCTTACAGAGAATTCTAATTCTGAGGGTTTTTGAAAGAAAAACGAAGAGACACATGGGCACATGGTTAGTTATCTTGAAGTTATCTCAGTTATCTTAAAGATACCTTATGGCATAGAAACTTTTTTTTTGAGAATTTTGCTTTCTGAGACTTTTGCTTCAAAAGAAAAATAGAACGATAAAGGAATAGATTGAACATTAGGGGAAGTAAAAAGAATTACTCAGAGAACTTTTTTTTGAATTTATCAAATCTTGTTTGGACCACTTTGTTGTTTGTGTCATTAAAGAATAATGTTATTTACTGATTTACCATCTATTTGCAAGCATGAAAATAGGTCTGGGGATTTTGTGTGTGCCAAATAAACATGACTGTCCTCTGGTAAGAACAACCAGATATTAAAATCGGATGTGGAAACAAAGTGAGCTGTCAGTCTATGCAAATTTTCCTCTTCTAAAAAAGTATTAAATGTAGTTGACAATCATTTCATCTCTTTTCCGCCCAGAAGTTTGCATTTTGAATTAATCTGAGCACTTTATAGACACAACATTAGGCATATGTGGCGTTCCGTCTAGGGATGTGACCCGAATATCACACCATGTGCTTTGGATCCTTCAGTTTATTGAAGTGTATAGAGAAGGCAGAGAAATAATTTGGAAACAGTAAAGGGGACACTTGCATAGATAAACATGTAAAAAGTTGACTTGGGATGCATTAGAATGAAGGATAAAAGAGAGAGCCCTTGTGGAATACAGAATAGCACAAGCTTCCTGGTTAATAGTATTCAGTTTTGAATCCTAGCGCTTCTGAACATGAACTGTGAGAACTCACACAAATCACTGAGTAACCTTGAGCCTTTATCTATAAACTGAAAGTAATAATTATCCCTATGTTGTTTTGTTTAAGAAAATATTAATTTAAGTAAAAACATAAAAACGTGCTAAGTTTAGTGTCTGGTAAATAGAAGGTACTCAATAAATACTAGTTTCCTTCCTCTCTTTCTCTCCTTCTTCTACAAATTTGTGACCCCCTGAGCCTCTTTCATTCACCCAATGTAACAAACAAAAATATTAAAAAGGAACCTAAAATAAGGATTTGGGTGATAAGTAGTTATATGCTGTTCAACTGTCCCTTACCTGAAAGGCCAATAATTGAACCTACTGGTAAACACTGACCATGAGTAAAGCAGAGGGGAAAGGAGAAATGGGAAAGAAGAGTATTTGGGTAACTTAAGTTGTTCTTTGGATATAACCCTCATTACCATAACATAATCAATGGATAAAAATAAAGAGTACCTAAAAATTGTAGGTTTCCACAGGACTTGATCCAATTGCATATAGCTCTCTATATATTGGCAAATGGGATATTTAAGAGTTGATAGAATGATATAATTTTTGAGCTAGTAGCGCCTTAGTAAATAGGCAGATTATGAAGATATTAGATACTAGATACAGAGACTTCAAATGTATGTTTTAAAAATCAATAGCAGTGTGCTTTAAAAAGGCAACGACGAGAGACATCTATCACCCCAACTTTATTTTCCATCACTCTCTCCCTTTTACCTTGTTCCTGTCTTATACATCCTTTAGGTTGAAAACGCAAAACCAATTATGTTTTTTATATCCCTTCCTTTTGTCTGGAATATACATCCTCTGCTCCCTCTATTTTCCATCTAGCTAATTTCTAGTCATTCATAACAACCCAGGTTCCCCTCATCTGTGAGCAGAGCAATGGAGTGCTTAACGGTTTCTGTGAAGTTTGATTTGCTCTTCTCTTGCAGGACTGTGATAACTGCTAAGGTAGACACGAGTATCTGTCTTGAGTCAAGGAGTATCTCCTCCACTGTCCTCTGAGGTTATTGATAACACACCATATCTTTATTCACTCATATATTCATTCAATACCTATTTATTTAGTGCTTACCACGTGCAAGGCACTACTTTGGAAATTCAAAATAAAACAGTGAATCACATATACACTGTTTTTGTCCTCCTGTACAGAGTATTTTTGTTCTCCTTAGGACTCAGTCTTATACTAATTTGAATTCTCAGAGAGAACAGCTATAATTTAACATGGCTTTTTGTCATACAGTGGAGAAATTCACAGGCTAGCCTGCAAAATACTATGATATGAGGAGGAATGATCACACATTCTAGTTTCCATACTGTCATAAACAATGTTCCCTTTTAAATCTTACCCAACTTGTGAAACTGGTTCTATATAAAGAGTTAGGGTCTCCTAGATTCCATCTCTCCCATCTTTACAAAGCAGTTGGCTGATCGGGGTGGTGACACACATCTGTACTCATGAACACATGGTTCTCCTGTGAGTTTCAGATTGGTGTCCTCGTGATTCCTGAGCTTAGACAAACTATGCTGAACTATACTCTGTAATGCTTTTCTGCTTGCAGAGTCAAATAATTTTGGTGAGCTCTTTCCAAATTCACAGTGATCCACAGTCATCACTGCAATTTGTGCTGTAGCACTGTGAGCTGGGGCTGATGATTCTATTTTTGCAGGTTTATTAGAATCCATTCTAGTTTTGGTCCAAGTCTCCCTGTAAATAGTTCATGCCTTTTCCAGTTGCTATGCACAGCTGGTTTAAGAGACCTGTCAGTTAACATGTTTTAGCTAACTTTCAATGTAGTATAATGTTTATTGAGGGCTCCTGGCAACTAGAGGATGGTATTGTACTGATTTCAGGACATCATGTTGGATTCATTTTCTATCTGTTGCCTGTTCTGTTCCCTAAGCTGCCACCAGAATGAACGTGCTGATGCACTTCGTAAAGGAAGATAGTAATTGTTGTCCTTGGATCTCTTTGGTTTACTCATTGCCTTTGCTTTCATCCTAGTAGACTGCCTACTAGAATTTCCTCTCTCTATTGCTTGAGTATATTATTCTCAGACTTTTGAAGGCTGTTTATCTTAAAGCAGTCTGAAAAAAGGGTGATACGGTACCTGGTGTGCTGAACACAGTCATCCTTCTCTGAGTTTCCTGCTTTCATTTGGCCAGACAGGCATTGCTAGTTTCATCAAGGTCACACTGTGATATACTTCTCCCTGGACTTCAGTTTCCTCTCACACAAAATGAATAGGTTAGGGCTGGGAGCTAAGGACTCATCTATTCTAACATACTGAGCGTGCAAACCCATGGTATTAGGAGAAATAGTACAAACTTTGAAATCAGACAATCCCACATCCACCAATTAACGAAGATGTGACTTTGGACAAGGCTTTTAACTTTCAGTAACAGACCGTGTTTATCTACGTCAAAACAAAATTGCTGGGATGAGCAAATGAAAGAATGTAGGATAAATGCCAAGGGCAGTACCTGAACTTAGATACTCTATGTATTTTGTCTTTATCAACCTTCAAAAGAAATAATGCAAATGGAAGTGATCTTTACATTAGAAATTATTGTACCAAATCTCATCCACATTAAAATACTGGATAGTATTATTAAAAGATATGCTTCTACAATATTATAGGTTGTATATAACTCATTGAGCAGGTTTCTGGACATGTTATAGAATTAAATTATTCCCCTACATCAAAATAACTCAATCATGTATGATACATGGTTCCAATAGTTCAGAATTGGTAAGTCTTGCTTATCTTCTAAGGCTGGAGACAAGGAAAGTTAAGAGTTTTATGAAGGCATTTAATTACTGGATTCAGTTTTGATTTACAGAAAAATCTCTCAAAAAGGTAGAGTTTGAACTAACTTTTGCAGAGATAAGACACAGTTTTGGGTAGAGGTGCCTGTCGAAGTTAAGGAAGAATGATCAGATATATGAATAGTTTACTTAAAGGAGAAATAGGGAATTACCAAAAACGTTTTTAAAAGAAAAATGCAGTGAGACATGGAGATTCATAAACTCTATGAGCGTAAGAGTTTGCTTGATTCCCAAAAATGAATTAGTGAAGTAGTACTTCATATTTTGAGTATATCTGCATCTATTCTTGATGCTTTTCATAGGATAAACAATGCGTCTCACACTTTGAAGAGGTTTTTCCACACACGCTCATGCATGCACACAAAGGTTACTAATGGCCCTAGGAAGTGAATCGATGTAAACATCATGATCTACACATTATGTACATCAGTAATAGATACATTTAATTTTTTTTTCTCAGTGCACAGTTTTATATCTTAAAAATAAAAAATAACTTTGGGGCTTCCCTGGTGGCGCAGTGGTTGAGAGTCCGCCTGCCGATGCAGGGGACATGGGCTCGTGCCCCGGTCCGGGAAGATCCCACGTGCCGCGGAGCGGCTGGGCCCATGAGCCATGGCCGCTGAGCCTGCGCGTCCGGAGCCTGTGCTCCGCAACGGGAGAGGCCACAACAGTGAGAGGCCCGGATACCGCAAAACAAATAAACAAAACAAACAAATAATAACTTTGGCCATATTCTGAAACATATTGTGAGTTGACATAAAACTTGCCTTTGTTATGAATGTTGGTAGGCTAAAGTTCAATAAAGTTTTAGAATGGTTAAGAGACAATTATCTAGAATTCATTATCTTTTTTGCCCAAAGAAAGAGAAGTAAAATGTACGCAGGTAATTGTATAAAATTCACATTTTGACTGGGTAGGCAAGAAACAAGAAGAAAACCTATACCCCTGTATTAATCCTGTTATAACTTTTCTGTCTTTCTAAAATATTTATTCTAAAATGGATGTTTAATTTTGTAAGAACATTTTTTTTCAAGGAATAATCTAACATTACATACCATGAAAAGAGAATTGCTTACAAAATAACTTTCATTGAGAAATATAAAAAATGATTATAAAGATTAGAAAGTATGCTTACATCTCTGTTTAGGATATTTTTTAAAAGTCCTGTGGTTATTTTAAGACAAATCTGTACTTTCTTACTCTGCATGAGTTATATATCAAAGTGCAAAACAAAATAGCTAAAATTTATCGAGCACCTATTATTTCAGATAATTTACATAATATCTATCTATTACCATATATATTCAGGGTGAGTATTGTTATTGCCATTTTACAGATGAGGAAATTGAAGCTCAGATATGTTCACTGACCTGCCAGGTACAGAATGCAGCTTGCTACCAAGCTTCTAAAGCTACATTCTCACCAGTAGCACCTGCTGCCTTTCAATGCCTTACACTATACTTCTAGAGCATTTGCTCAGTAAAACTGTTATTTCATTTATAATTTTCAAACACTTGTGCTTTCTTTTTTCAAACTATAGAACGTTAGAAACTAATAGCTAAACATCAGAGAAGACAGTCACAGTATTAGTTACAGAAAACCTGGAAGCATCAAAAAAGAATACTAAAACAAATGATTTACTGTAGATATTGCAGGCCTACACAAAACCTTATTATGCCTACTGCTTAGTGAGCATCTACTACATGCCAAGTGTGATTCTAGACTGTGTGTGTCTGATCCTCACAAGGGTCTTTGAAATTCATTACAATGATACTGAGTTATTAAGAAACATAGTAAAGCATTTGTTTCCTATGCTTAGGAAGAGAACAATGACTCTTGTATTGGGCTAATAGACCTGGTTCAGTCTTGCACAACTTTCCACCCTAAATTTAGTGAAGATATAGAAAGATATCTTTCTATATAGGTATAGAAAATGATATAAAAATATAGAAAAATGAAAGCCACAAAAACTGACTGAGAGTCAACATGTTGCCAAAATCTGGAAGGACTGTCTAATTAAAAAGGTGAAAGATCTTGCTGTATTATCCTATTCAACGATCATACATAACCACTCAAATATATACACAATGCATTAGGACGAAGAGAACACAGATAAATCATTTGAACTTTTTTTTTAATACAAAGAGTCTAAAATGCATTAAAAGGAAAGAAAAAGCATTTAGAAATATTTACTAGTTTTTGGAAATGGGACTTTTGTAGTACTTCAATTCCACATAAACAGTTTTTACGTACTTTTTAGTAATAGGATGTGACATTTACATGATCTAAGGTTAGGGGCACATAAATACTTGACGGGTACCTAGATTAGTATCCTTTCTTCCTTGGATATTTCTAGGGTTATTATGTTCATATAGAACAAAGTAGGGACTTAAACTAGGGCATTGGACCTATACCTCAATATAGTCTAATGAGTCATTTGCAATGGAGATAAGCCAATCATAGTGGCCTGAAACCATATCAGGCCAACACACTATCTTTGCCTTTTTCTGATTGAAAGCCTCAACTCTAATCTGATGCCTTAAAACTTTAATGTCACCAAATATAATATATTGTTAATGAGATGTATCATTAACGTTATATCCAGCTACGAAAAATAATGTTCCACTAAAAAGCTGACAACTAAATACAATGTGCCCTCAACTATAATACACACCCATATTTCACAGATATTGCAATCAATACGGTATTCTGATTAATAAACCTGAAGAAAAGCACATTAGCTTCTAAAAAGAACTGGAGGAAAAGAATAAGAACCTAAGTACAAAAGTAATGCTGGGTATAAAGAGTATAAGCAAAGTTTATAAGTAAAAGCTATAAAGAAGCACATTTCCAAAGGCAGTCATCGTTTTTATTATATTACTCACTTGCTTAATCCCTTAATACAATGTCTTTCAAAATAAGCAAAGCACCATTAACAAGGAATTACTTATTTCTCTCAAAGCACAATTTCCAATGTTGGAATTGTAAAATAAGAATTTAAAATCCAAATCTTGGCTGTGCAAGATTCTCCTGGAAATACGTTACTGGAGTATGTGCTGGGTCTTGTTTGTAAGTATAGAACATGGAGTTTTAGCATCATAAAGTTTCTCTCATCAGGGCCTTTCCTCCTCAGAAGGGTGATGAGAATGAGCAGGTGGCAGAGAACAGGAGAGTAGTGGGGTTTTTAGTACCATAATTCAGGTGGACCAAGTAGCAAAGCTGGTGGGACCTTACAAGAGGAAAGAAGGAAGCAGGTAAGAATGGAACTTAAGGGGCTAAACTAGCTATATAAAACCTTCCCTGAAATGTATCCTAGGTCTCAAGCTGATCCCAAAAAGGGATAAGAAGGGCCAAATTAGTGAGGATGATATGGCAGCAGGAATTTCCAAAACGTAAAAAAACTTCTCACTAGTAGGGATGTAGATGTTCCCACCTGTGACTCTCCTTCTTAAGAGTAGCACCCAGCCAAGGTGCTTGTTCCATGGGTACCTCTGGCTCCATAGGAGGGCAAAGATGAAAAGAACAAAATAAGATGTCAGGAAAGTCATCAGTCAGTTTTGTTAGGAGATTCAGGGAAACTTAGGAAACCAAGGCCAAAACCAGACTGTGGAGATGAAGCAGGTAGAGTCCATAATTTACTAGTCAATTCCCTGGGTCCCTGCGAGCTCCACTTTTTTTAAGTCCATTGGATGTTGGGCTTACAGAAGCAAGACCATTCACATTACAATGTGAGGGTCTGAGCCTCTTGATATACGGCATGCATTAGTTTGTTTTCTTAGAGGGCTTAGAAGGGAAAAAGTTATGATGCAGAGAGAATTGGAAGAAAGAGGGGAAGCATGGGCTGTTCCAGCTGTGATTCTATTATCCTTGATCCAACAAATTTGTGACTTCCTTGGGCTTCTAATACATGAAATACTCTCAGAAGCAACAATGATGAAAGTGAGCAATGACAGAGACAGTCACACAAGGTAGGGAAACCATCTCCCAGACTGGGTTCTGACTATGGGCTGCATCGCTTGTTAGCTGAACTTTGATAAGTATTCCATTTCTCAGCCCGAGTCTCCTCTTAAGATGGGTACATCCAGGCATTACTTACAGTGTTACAAGGAGTTTAAAAAACAAACTATGTGACCTTAGAGTATATTGCATGGGCTCAAAGGGAAGAGCAACAGATGGTGGCTGCATTTAAAAAATGTAAGAAACTGTTGAATGAATGCATGCATTTAATGTAGCTTCACACAGAAGAGCTTGTGAAGAGCTTACACCACTTCTCTTAGAAAGAAAAAAGAAAAACTAGATGGAGAGAGTGCATATGCTTATTAAAAACTTATTTGCTTACAGGTGACAGAAGAACCCACTCAAATTACCTAAACAATAAATGTAAACTGGCCCAAATAACAAAAAGTCCAGAGTTTAATTGGCTTTTATCATGACCAGATCCAGGTGCCCCAAAGATGTTATAGGTTCCTGTCTTTCCCTAGCACTATTCCTCTGCTTTCTTTCTCTGTGCTATATTGCCTTCCCTGTACATTCTCTCCAAAGAGTGGGAAAGAAAGCTTGCAGACAAGGTAGACCTATACAGATCTCACAGCTTGGTGTTTGTAAATGAGAGATCTTCTCTATGCCAGGTTTCATATCAATTCCTGGTTTAAAACAATGGGGTCCCTGTTTGACCTAGGAGATGAGCATGTGACTCAAAAGCCATTCTCTGTATTTACAGAGATGAAATGTTCTCAGGGCTACAGTTGTATGAGTTGCTCCCTGTGCAAGGCCCTCAGCCCTGGGAGGAATGACAACTGAAAACCAGCACACACTCCCCTTGAGAAGCTATGATCCCAGCCCAGTCTCCTTTGTCTCATTTTTAGAAAGGCACCATCTCATCACCAAGCCCTTGAACTCTGTGAGGCTGTAACTTCAAAAAGATGAATACATATTTTAATTCACACAAATGCAACCTTAGGCTAGTAGCAGCCCTGAGATCCCTGTTGGTTCAGCCTGGGTAAGTCCCCACCTTCCACTGGGGACAAGCCACTTGATTGACAGCTCCATCACAATCAGAAGATGTGAAGGAAGGTGCGTTTTAAAAGGAAGGTAAGTTGGAAAAATAAATAGTACAGACAGGATGAGAAGATAAGTCACAGATAGGCCAGCAGTATCAGTGCTATGAGTGACCTCAGCAGAGGGATTCCTTCCCTCCCCTTGGGAAGCTTCTCTGTAAAGAATGACTCTCCCTGTTCAGAAAGTTATGAATTGCAGTTGTCTATTATGTGACTTACATTGCATTACATTGCAATATGTCATTGTGAGATGTGACATAATATAATGTAAGTGACACACAGCTAAAATTTTATAGCAAGAAAACTTTTTTTTTTATATCCAGGATCTCGGATCAAATTTGATATCAGCTATCAATCCATTTTTTTCTGCAGATAGATCAAAAATTTGATGTTCATGAAAAGCAGGTCATTTTGAAACATCCACAAACACTTCAGTGCCTGCACAACTCAGTTACTATAACTCAGTTAAAAACCAAACACTCTAAAAGCTGCATTAGTCTTGACTCAAGTTCTGTTTTTGCTTTCTATGATAAGTGCAATATTGTTTATTGTTTTGGATTGTAAATTTAGTTTTCTTTTGGATACTGCTAAAAAGTGATGATCAAATAAATTATTTTAGTGCCTACATCAAATGAGTAGTTCACAACTGAATGTGGTTTTGTAGTCTACGAGATATTTGGCAATGTCTGGATATGTCACAGCTGAGACAGGGGTGGGATGTTACTAGCATCTAGTGGGAAAAGGTCAGAGATGCTGCTAAACGTTCTATGATGCTCAGGACAGCGTCCGCAAGTTCATTCTGTCTAATGTCTTAGCAATGCCTCTAATCCCAGAGGTCACTATTTAAGTGAACTGGCCTAAACACGGCCATGACCTGGTCCAAAGGTGTCCCAAGTAAAATTCTAATGAATCTAGAATTGGTTTCATCCATCATCCCATCCTCAATACAGGCCATGGTAATACATTATTTAAATATCCAGCTAACTCTTTTGGGCTTAAGGGACACTAAACAGAATCTTTGTGCACACCAAAAATTGATTATTGGGAATTTCACCTACTAACAGCCTCACAGCACGTCCTATAAGGAAAAAAAGGCAATATTTCTGAGCGTTCTACCTCTACCATAGCTCTATCTTTGAAGGCCTTTGGAAGATGGCTTCCCCTCTCAGGGCCCAGTGGTCTCATCTATACTATGGGAAACTGCATAAAGCAGAATTACTTGGCTTTGCTTGTTTGATTGTTTTTTTAATAGAGGAATCCTTATATTAAGCTATTCTTCTCAAGGTACCGTAATTATATAGAACACATAGATGTGAAGTTTCTATGACTGAAACAGGTGAAAGACAGGACCAGAGACCCTGTCCATTCCATCGCCCCATCACTCCCAACATGACAGAACCCAAGAGATAACTTGAAAACCAGTGATGCAAAAGGCTCCTTCCAGGGATGGATACATTTGATGTTGTGAATCGTGCCAGGGAAAGACATTGGAAAGTCAATATTGCTCTTGGAAGAAGTCACTAAGGAGTGTGGACAGCTTCTTCGATGTTTCCCTTTGCTTCCAGAAAGGCACGTCTGAGAACAAAGTTGAAAATAATCCATTGTCGGTGTTTATATGTACCTGACAAAGAACTCTCACTATCTAGGATTTCCATCTGCCAAGATACAGAGTAGTACTGGTTTTAGATTATAATAGATCCAAACAGAAATCCTTGGTCTGCCATTTACTAACCCTGTGTGTTTGGGTTCATTATTTAAGGTTTGCATGCTTTTGTTGCTTTCTTTGTGAGGTTGGGTTAATAATGCCTATTATAGAAATGATTTTAAGGATTAAATGTGATAATGATGTAAAGCATTTACCACAGAGTGTGATGCATAATAATAGCTATCATTTATAGACTGCTTAGCACTATAATTGTAAGAATTAGAGATAATGTATGTAAAGTGCCTGGCATGTAGAAGATGCCCCGCATATAGTAGCTACTGTTATTATTCAGCTAGAACACGCAACCAGAAAGAGTTCCAGAAACATTTCTAAGTTGAATGCCTCCTCATAAGGTGACCCTGTGATGGCATAAAGCAGCAACCCTTTAATTTAATCCCAGTTTTGTGCATTAGCAAGTTGTGCTGCTGCGCTTATAGCTTTGTATCTCTTCTGGCCCGAGCTGGCCTCAGCTATTCTCACCGTGGTTCACTCGCCTGCCTGGGGCTTTGGCTAGGACATCTGGAACCTCATTCCATGTGGTTTCTCCTCTTCTAGAAGGTTAACCTGGACTCAGGTTGTAGACACTTTCCCAGATGGGGAGCAGATTCTTAAGGTTCACTTGATTCCCGGGCTTGGGGACTTATATACCCTGTCACTTTCAGCACATTCTTTTGGTCAAAGCCAGTCACAAGGGCAGCCCACATTAGGGGAGAGGGAAAAGAGTTGCCACTCTCTGATAGAAAAAGCAGTAGACATCCTGCGGCCATTTTCTGTTGTCTACTACTGTCTGCCTTCTGTCCAAAAATCCTTTATATTCTTCTCACATTCGATATGTGCTCTCTCCTATCCCAGGACTCCCAAAAACCTCTTACAATTATAGAATCAGCTAATCACGCTCTGTAACAGGTCTGAATTCAAATGAAATTCTTGTTTCAGCTTCTCTCAATCAGGAGACTATGAACTGAAAAGACACATTATCTGTACCCCCATATACCTAACATATCTGGTTAAATTTGAAAAGGATAACTGGACTGGAGCTACTATTTAGATAGGGGAGGAATGTGAGATAGATAGAAGTCACTGGTCCATAGCTACTCTAAAATCCACCTGGTTACCCGTTGCCAGATCCTGTTACTCCAAAGGTGGGAAATGAGCCAGGTTCTACTCTAGGTACATGATGCCTTGTTCATTGTTCACCACTGCTCTTGACTCTGCCTCTGGGTTCCTGGATCATCCCTTGATAAATCCTTTGTTTTCTACACGAAGTATTGCATATTTTCAGCTCAGTATCTTTCTCATCTGCTGGGTGTCTGAGACTTCTTTTTTAATTACAACTGTTAAGTCAATTTTATCCATGTTGATAATGCTTTCAACTATAAAATGTTTTTTTAAAATTTTTTATTGAAATATATGTTGATTTACAATGTTGTGTTAGTTTCAGGTGTACAGTAAAGTGATTCAGTTGTATATATATATAACTGAATATATATAAAATATATATATATATGTTTTACATTCTCTTCCATTATAGGTTATTATAAGATATTGAGTATAGTTTCCTGTGCTATAGAGTAGGTCCTTGTTAGTTATCTATTAATAGTAGTGTGTATATTTTAATGCCAAACTCCTAATTTATCATAAAATTATCTTTTAATACTTTGTAGGTTTCCTGTGAGTCCAGTCCATGTCTCCAAAAGCCATATCTATTATTCTTTTTGAGAAATGTCTATTTTTTTTCAGTATATCAGTCTACTTTAAGACACTGCCCTAAAGATTTTCTTAAAATTCTAGTCAAGTTGGTCTGTGAGGTACCATCTTAAATCTTTTAGATGTCTTAACAAAGGGCAGTCTCACCCTCTATTTGATCTTTACCCCATGAGAGGGGTTGGCAAACTTTTTCTATAAAGGGATAGAAAAGGCTTTGTGGGTCTTATGCCCTCTGTCACATCTACTTGATTCTGTCTTTCTAGCGAGAAACCAGCAAATAAACAATACATGAACTATAGGCATGTCTGTGTTCCAATAAATCTATTTAGAAAAACAGGTGGCAGGCTGGATTTGGTCCATCATCATAGTTTGCTGACTTCTACTCTAGGTCACTTTATACTCTGAAACTCTTCTACTGTTTGAGAGACATTAACTAAGAAACAGTTTTATTGTGCAACCCAGTAAGCCTTCTATTCCAAAACTGCATTAAATAATGCTTACAGAATGAATATTTTTTGTTATTATTGTTTTGTTTTAGCTCATATTTCTTTTCCTGTACTGTATCATATTTCACTAAAAGAAGCCAATTGACACTTCTAACATTTTGTCTGGAAGATTTCTTAACCAAAGTCTACAAATTAATTAGGGGATTTTTTAAAAAAACCTTTTCTGTTACTATCGATATTTTATAAACTTTTGTCTACTATACAACTTGATTGACCACAGTATAACTGGTTGACTACCAGTTTGCTATAGCATTTTCCTCATGACTTTAACAGATTCCACTAAGAATCTAATAGTTCTCTTGCTGCGTTTTTCAGCATTTCCTAAAATTCTCCTGACTTCTTTTTCAGCCTCTGCACCTATCTGGTCCCAAAGCCAATGCTATGTGTTTTAGATTTTTGTTACCATAACTCCTTTTTAAAGTACCTATTTCTTTATCAGTTGGCTTTTTCTTTTTTCTTTTTGGCTTCGTTGCGGTGTGCGGGCTTCTAATTGGGTGGCTTCTCTTGTTGCAGAGCACAGGCTCTAGGCACGTGGGCTTCAGTAGTTGTGGCTCGCAGGCTCAGTAGTTGTGGCACACGGGCTTAGTTGCTCCGCAGCATGTGGGATCTTCCTGGTCCAGCGCTCGAACCCGTGTCCCCTGCATTGGCAGGCAGATTCTTAACCACTGCACCACCAGGGAAGCCCTCAGTTGGTTTTTCCATGTAACAAACTAACCCACAACTTAGCAGCTTAAAACAATCACGTTTTAAAATTTCTTATGACTCTATGGATCTTCTGGGTGATTCTTCTTATGTGGGCTGGCTCAGCTGGGACTGGATGATATAACACGGCTTCCAAACATATGTGATGATTGACTGAATGTTAGCTGAGCAATAGAGATGATTTAACAATGTGTGTCCCATCATCCAGAAGGCCAGTTCATACCTGTTCACAAGGTACTGGTTACAGGACACCCAAGTGTAGGAGAAAAGGGCAAGCACCAAATACTGGGCCATGTTTTCTGTCGTCCCATTGGCCAGAATACGACACATGGTAAGGTCCAGATTCCATGTAAGAGGGGACTAGCTGGGAGCATAATTATGGAGAGAAGAATTATTGCAGACGTTTTTGCAAAAGAGAAAATCTATAAACAACCTACTCATTATTCAGCACCAATTTTCTCCAGATTAAAAAAAAAAATTCTACAGAGCAGTAGGGTTCACTATTTCTTCTATTTTTCTCCCCCAGGGGAAGGGTGGACTTCTAAAGACATTTTGCTATAATTGTTTAGACTGTGACTTTGGTAAATCTAGGGGAAAGCAGGATTTATTCTCCTTCCAAGACCAGTTGTTTATCTTCTTAGCTTACAACATCAGTGCACAATTCAACACGTGGATATACACACACATGCAACCACACCTTTTTCTTCCAGGGGGTGGGGTGATTCTGGCACAGCCAACAAGGTATATGCATACGCTACTCTTTCCATACTCTCTGAAAGGGGAAAGGCAGAAGAACAGCAACAAAGTAGACATTCTTTTTTTTTTTTAATTTTTGTTTATTTTTGGCTGCATTGGGTCTTCCTTGCTGCACGCGGGCTTTCTCTAGTCACAGAGAGTGGGGGCTACTCTTTGTGGCGGTGCGCGGGCTTCTCATTAAGGTGGCTTCTCTTGTTGCGGAGCATGGGCTTCAGTAGTTGTGGCATGAGGACTCAGTAGTTGTGGCTTGCAGGCTCTAGAGTGCAGGCTCAGTAGTTGTGGCACACGGGCTTAGTTGCTCCGCGGCATGTGGGATCTTCCCGGATCAGGGATCGAACCCGTGTCCCCTGCGTTGGCAGGCAGATTCTTAACCACTGTGCAACCAGGGAAGTCCCTAGACATTCTTTTATACATATAGTTCTGCAGGAAGGAATTTATCAAACTACAGTAATGATGCATAGCAAGAGTGAGTAACTAAGAGAAATACCTAACAGTCAGGTTCACAGGTACCTCAGACACTTAGGTAAAAACCTCTGCTGAGAGGATCTTCATAGGATTATCCATCACATTGCCTTTGGACATTGAACTTCATGTCAGCAGGAGGACAGTCATAAAAACATTGTTTTCTCTCTAGATAGTGTAAACTTTCATCACAGTTTGCCTGGTCGATTCAGGTTTATGCCAGTTGTTCCAACATTTTAGTTGTTAATAATGACCTCTTCTGTTTCCAAAGTATTTCAATGATAAATTATAGGGTCACTTAACCTCTAGGCTCCATCTGCATTCCTATTATAAAAAAATCACTGATTTTGCTACATATTAACAATTTCCAAGTGAAAACAATGTGCTTCCCCTGAACACCACTTTATCTACATGGAAAAAATATCCAATAACTGTCAGTGTTTGGCAAGGTAGTTAAGAAGGTGATCCAGGTGATCATGAAGTGTTGATTGAATAGTTAAAATGTATATAAGTTGTGCATTTTTACTCTTATTCAGCAAGTTTTCAAAGAGTGTTATGACTGAGTACTGCAGAAGCTATCTTTCATACAGTTTTCCTCTTACTCATCCATTCATATACATTTAACACATGTCCACTGAGTTCTTGTGGCTTATCAAGAGCAGGTATTGCGACAAATATGAGGGATACAGAGATCAGTGTCCTGATCCATATCCTTAGCAATGCTATTGGAGTTCTTATCTGTCTCGTAATCACTGGTTTGCTTGTCTTAAGTCTGAGGTTTTCAGAGGGCAAACAAGATCTGAGACAAAGGGATCTCAATAAGACTGGGGTGGGAAAGGGGGAAAATGAGGATTTCTAGGAGAAAGAGATGCCTGAGCTGAGTCTTATAGGAATTGCCAGATGGAGAAAGTAAAGACTGAGTGGTGCTTCAATCCAAGACGACAAAACTGGGAAAGAAAACAAGATTATGCAGATGCATAATGTATATATGGCCAATTACATTGTCTGATAATGCAGATAGAGAGGTTCAGTTCAGCAATGGCCCAGGCATCCTAAACATGAATATGGCCCTTTGCCTTATTAGAGGCTTTGAAATTAGAAAACAACCAAGACAGCGGGAGGGACAAACACAGGGTGTGACTAGAACACAGAGAAGGAGCTCTGATAGTCAACTCTGAAAGCAGTAAACCTGGGCTGATTCTTCAAGGTGAGTGTACTTATCAAAGGTGCATGACTTACCCAGGTAAGTGAACGTACAAGGGAAGTCCCTTGAAGGGATCATTCAGGACAAAGGAAACAGCTTGATCAGACAGCCATATATATATAAAGGAACTATAACCTCATTGGCAGTACCAGACTCTACTGTGAGGGGGCATGCAGGCATTAATGACTAAAAAGGAGGCTGGAGAGAGACCCAGGAAGATTTTGAAAAATTACTGGTGAAGGCTATAACATAAGAAAAGAAGGAGGTAATTCTTACAGTGATTTTGTATGCTGCAATCAGCCTTGTAGGAGTCACTCACCTGTCATAAACTATCCCTGTTAGAAAAAAAAAAAATCCCAGAGATTCCAAATATGAGCTATAGAGATATGTCCATTCTATCTGTGTTTTCTTACATTGGACAATGATCTGAGAAGCAGCATATGGTCCTGTTAGTGGACATGTTACTTGGCAGAGGAAAAAAATAAGCCAAGTGAAAAGACCAGCAAGCTGAGAGATTTATTTCAAACGTTTAATCGATAGCAACTGTAAAGGTGTGTGTGCTTATCAAAGGTGCATAAATATTTCACAATTCCCATTCCTGCAAACACTGACCAAACTCTGAAGATCATATCATGCATATTGATGAAAATGGCATTCTTTCAAACCTCATGTTGCTCATGCGAAATAGGAGAGCTTATATAGATGAGAGAGACCATTTTAGTGTCATCTCTACGTGTGAGAAAACTCCTTTAGCGGGGGGTGGGGGGGGTTTATAACTTCCACCACTGTGCCAAGTTATTCCAAGGTTTCAGAAAGCCAGTAGTGACAAAATTGTAACAAGGGTCAATAAAGAATCCAACGTTCAAGACAAGAGGGAGAAGCACAATTAACCTTTAGAATCTATCTTTATACCTCCTTCTCAATAATGCCCCCAAAAGTTAGCTACTTCAGAGACCTGCTTGACCCAGGTAACTTGATCATCTTTAGAATATGGATACCGTACTGCCACAATGCCAGTATAAATCCCCTATGATCCATTATTCAACAAATGTCCAGCATACTTTCTTGCTCCTATACATCCCAAAGAATGTCAACTTCAGTGGAATGGCAGTAAGAATACAGACATAGACAGCTATAGTTTAACTGGCTAACTAACATGAATTCAAGTTCCTAGAAAGTGGAAGGCAGTCTAGATTAGTGGCTTTCAGATCATGGTTAGATTGTTGTATCTCAGCTGTAACACGTGTTAGTGATGTGACCGTGGGAAAGTTAGTTAAACTATCTAAAACTCAGTCTTTATCTAAAAAAAAATGAGTAAAGCCATTTTCATAGAACTTTTGTGATTTATGTTTATAAAAATCTTTAGAAGGACTCAATAAATGTTTCATCTGTACCAAAGTGCTGGCTATCATTATCATCATTGAAGCAAAACAAAATCTACAATGATAATAAAAACACAGTATGTATGCTTCTTGGCTTACAAAGCAATGGCTTCACTTTTCTTGCCTTGTTTGTTCCCCCACAAAAATCCATGAGGAGATATTGCTATCCTCATTTTACAGCTATAGTATCTAGGGCTCAGTGAGGTCGAGGTTAAGTGGTTGCCCGAAATCACAAAGCTAATAAATGCTAATCCAATGGTGGAAGCAGAATTCCAGGCCTGTGTGCTGGGGGTAGGGGGAGGATTCAAGGGAGAAAATGGAGCTTGGGGTACAGTTTGGCTAATGTTAATTGCATGCCTCTTATGGACCAGGTACTTTATATATCTTATCTCATTTTAGCTTTATGACAATCCTGAAAAGGTGGTATTCCTTGCTCCATCTTATATATGTAGAAATTTAAGTTGAGTCATGTGAAGGTTTCCAAGGTCACAGAAGAGCTAATATTCAAACTCCAATCATTTTTATTCTAAAGCCCTTAGTGTTTCATTATGAAATCTTGTTTTGGGTAACAGAGAAGATGCCTGTTTCTTGAACTGTCAAATGAAGTGGAGGACCACACCTCTTCATTTTGAAACAAACTGCCAATCTGTGTTTCAGTGAAGCCCCCTCTACCCTGTCTCCCCATCACTTATGTTTCTCACCCCTTGGGTTCTATACTTAGGCTGTTACATATTGCAGACATTCGAAGTGCATGGCTTGGGGGTGAAAGAGGCAATACTTGGAATTAGAAGTAAACATAAGCTCACAGAAGGCAGTTCTCCTGCCCCCTCAAACCCCCCCCTCTTCTTCCCCCTACCCACTGCCCCAAACCCACTGCAGAACTTTGGCTGGAAAATATCTAGGCATAAAATAGGTTTAAGATTTCTTACACCTTTGAAAACTTTACTTTGAAGATGAGAAGGACCATCTGAATTGATGTTAAGGGTGGCCCATCCACTAAAAGGCAGGAAGAGGGAAAATGCTCTTTTTAACTGAGTTGCATTTTCTCTGTCAATCAACCTGAGGTCCCTCCGTACAGAGTATTCCCTAGCTTGGGAGAGAGCAGAAGGGAACTCATGCTGTTCAAATCTTCACATCTCCACTGTCGTCTCAGTGGGATCATTCTGCAGAAACCCGAGCCACGGGGGGATGCTACCTTCAGGCCTCGGGATTGCTGCATTGGGAGGTCTCCCAGACAGCATGCACATTTCATTTCCTCCAACTGTTCAGTGGTCCACCAACAGCATGAAAAAGGAAGCACTTGGAAAAAAGGAGCAAACTCTTCCTTTGTAAACTGCTTTAAAAACAAACTGCTTTGCAGACAAGTCTGGTCCCTGCAGGTGGTTAGGAGCATACAGAGAATTGCTGCTTGTACCTGCCTTGAGTCCTTATATTCATAGGTGAAGAAAGCTAGGCTCTTTCATTAGAGTTTCCAAGGGCACATATGCAGTAATTCCATCCTTGGCTTGCATCTCATCTGAATGAATGGGGTATAAATTAGCTGTTCTGGCAGAGAGGTTGGGATGATGGAGATAACACTTGCATGTGACATAATAAAGGGAAAAAGACAACACGAATAGGCATGTCCACCTCCTTGCTTCCTCTACTGGTCCAGCATAGTTTGGAAGTTTGTTCTGAGAAGAGATTTCAAAGTGCTTAGAACATGAGTTCTGGGGACAAAAAGACGTGGATATGAGGCCCTCTGAGCCAGCTTTATGGGGTGAAGTATTCTCATTTGCCAAAGGAGGCTGTTGATTTTCCTCACCATAAGAAAGGAAAGAGTACATGATAAAATAGCACATAATAAAAATAGTATATGATAAAAACAAATATGATAATAGCTAAATGAGATGAAGCTTAGAAGGACTGACCACAATTCCTAGCTTATCAATTACGCATATTCAAAACATCATTAGCCTTCACTTAGGCTAGTACTGTTATTTTCTCCATTTTACAGATGATAAAACTGAAGCACATAGGGGTTGAGCAACTTGCCCAAGGCACTTAATTGATAAATGCAAAGCCAGAGTCAAACCCAAGCAGTCTGACTCCAGAATGCACAAGCAAAGACACTGCGCTAGTGTTTCTTATAGTGTGAGCTTAGGATAATAATTCCTGGTGGGAAGGTTTGTGTGAGAACTAAGGAAGTTGTAGGAATGAAATCAACTTGTAGGGTGTTTAAATTGAGAGTAACTTCTTCATGACATTCATCAAGACCTTCACAATGTCCTTTCAATTCACGAGAATAGGCTTTCGTGTCAGGAATCCCAAATACTCAGTGCTGCTGCCAGAGCACAGAATGACTTTCGGAAAGTAACTTAGACGATCTAAGCCTCAGAGTCCTGGTCTGTAAAATGGGTATAGCATACCTGCATTTATGGTGAAGACTGCTGGATAGAACCTGTAATGTACAGCTCATGTTAAAAATGGAGATGAACTTTATGAACTCTAGGAGATTTATAACCGAATTTTTTTGGTTTCAAAATGGGGTGAGTACTGAGAATTCCCAAATTTCATTCACAATCACATTTCACCCCTTTTTCATTGTGGCATGAAAGGAAGAGGGGAAAGAAGTCAGACTAAAATTAATCCATTGTAAACTAGGTATACTGTTCAATGATTCATTGAATCTACTTCAACGTTTAAGGAAAGACTATCAATACCATTTTAAGGTTTACAGTACTGAGGGGAAAGAAATTATGTAATTTGCATACAATAATTTTATGGTTAGGAAGCTGTGGAGTTGGTCTACAGGACCCTTCATAAAACCCCACAGTTGCTGCTTTCTTCAAAACTGCCTGGCCCCTGTTAACAAACTCTTCATTCCCCCTTGTTTCAAAAGCTATTTGGTTAAGCATAGATTCTGCTTTCAAATCTCCGAAGGACACCTACAAGATACAGAAATGTCCTTGTAATTTTGAAACACATACTGCCTAAACTAAAATGCATTAACTCCAATAAATAAAAAGAAACGCAAATCCCCAGCCCTGTCAAGGTTTCCAGCTACAAGACTTCCAATTAAAAATTTCTCCTTTTCTTCACTCAAGTAACATTTCCAGCATAGATAACAATTTGACTGCGACATCTTTAATACCATTAATTATTTGATCGTTCTGCAGAGAGCTTAAAAGCCTGTAAAAGACAGTGACAGACCCGAGGTAGGTAGGTGGAAAGTTACACAGCAGGAATAGCTAGTGATCTGAACATATTAAAGTGAGTGCCCCAGAAATAAAGGAACCAGATGAGGGCACTTACAAAGTAACACTTGAACACAAACCAACTGCTGATTTTTTAAATAAGGACTTTGGAATGAGAAAGTGGATTTTCAGTATCTCTTTGGCTTTATTTTCACAGGCAAAATCAAACAGATAATTGAGGCAATCAGTACTGGGAACAGTGCCTTGTACAGAGTAGGTGACTAATAAATTTGAGAAACGAATAATTCAGGCAAAAAAAAAGAAATCTGACTGTCATGAAAACGAAGTAAGAAGAATGGAATCATTCTCGCATAAATAGTGATCACTATTTGAATAACTGCCTAAACATTCAGATTGCCTTTGTTTATAGATGTGGCTTTACTGTGGTTTGGAGAAATCAGATTCACTGACCCAGAAATATCCCAACATGAGTAAGACTTGTTGATTCAGTTATGTATGAGTGAAGTCTGGCAACTTCAAATTTATTGTTTCCCCAAATGAGATAGCCTGGGTGGATGAGAACATTCATCTTTCATTCCACAAACATTAAGACTTTACTACAGCCTCGTTGCTAGATTCTTCAGATATAAAGTCATTGAAGACACGACCTCTGCCCTCAAAGGAATTTACCATTGTCAACTGAAAAAAAAAGTGCACAACATGAGAGTTGTGAGTTAAGTTTTATTTGGGGCAAAATGAGGACTATAGCCCGGGATAGAGCATCTCAGATAGCTCTGAGGTACCGGTTACAGAAAGGTAGAGGGGAAGGTCAGTGTTCTACTTGACTTTAGTGGGGGGGGGGGGGGTACGTGCAGTCAAGCACCCAATGGCAGAGATTTGCTGCTTGTCATGAGGAACAGGTGTCACCGCTAATGATTTTAGTGCTTTTCTAGGTAGGAGGAGATGCAAGAATTTGGGCTCATAAAATCTTCTCCTGAAAATCTCTATCTGATGACCTGTTGTGCTAGTTTTTCCCAGAGCACAGAGTGCCTCATTCCTGATCTCTGCCCTGAACTTCTTCCAGGGCGCGTTGAAGATCGGCGACTGCAGTGGCTAGTGACCTAATCCTTGTAGAGGCAGGTGGCAAGTGACAATTTATACTTGGCACCATTTACCTCTGATGAATACAGCAGTAATCCATTAAGTTAGTTTCCTTTTCAGGTAAGAGAGCAAGTTCTGCTTTGATTTAGAGACACTGGTTCTGCCCTAAGAGTAACAATCATCTTCCAAGGTAAGTTGTGTGGACCAAGGCAAACCCATCTCCTTTGGGGAGGGCAGCACCAAGGGAAGAGAAAACCCAGAAAAGGCAATAATAATAGTTATTGTTATTATTATTATTTTAAAATTGACACCGTTACTATGTGTCTGGTCTATGTTAAGCACTTTGTCGTGTCATTCTCACTATTAGCCTGTGAGGTAAGTGATATTATTATCCCCATTTTATATAAAAGGAAACTGAAATCTCAATGTTTGAAAAAGTCTTAGAGAAGCTATGTAAATGCAAACGTAAGGCCTCTCCTTGATCTCTTTGATTTCATCTCCTTTTACTCCAGCCATGATCCACTTCACTCCACTACTCCCAGTCACAATGGCTTCCTTACTGTTGAGCTCACTGAACTCACCACAGGCAGACTCACCTCTGGGTCACTGAACTTATTCTTCCCTCTCTTGACACACTCTCCTACCCCCTGCCCCACCCCCCTATATCTGAATGCTGGACTCACTCACCATCTGCCTCAAATCTGCTCAAATGTCCCAAGAGAGTCAGGCCTTCACTGAGCATGTTTTTCTCTAATTTTCTCCTCTGTTCCTCAACCTCCTTTATTCTTCTCCATAGTGATTTTCACCTTCTATGATACCACGCTGGCCAATCTCTCACACCCAGTTCTTCTGCTATCCAAACTATGTTGGATGCAAGTTGTAATTTTTTTTTTTTTTTAATAGGACCCTTTAGAGAAAAATTCTTTGCTTTCAAATTCTCTCTGTTCTCAATTGCTAAATTACTTCACAAAAGATTGTAGCAATTTGACCAGAACTATACGACTGTGCCCCTTCACACCATTGCCAATAAAGGGTATTATCGTTCTATGTTTTTAAAATCTTTGCCAATCTGATGGACATCACATGATGTCTCACTATAATTTACTTTATAGGATGCAACATTTTTCAGGTGATTAACTGGTCATTTGTGTTTCTTCTTTAGAGATTGCTTGTTCCTTTCCTTTGACTATTTTCTTATTTTGTATAATAAATTCTTAGCACAGTGCTTTGAAAAGATTCAACCAAAAATAAAAAATTCTCTCTGCTCTCAATTCAACTGTCCAAGGACCTACTAAGACAACAGATATCACTCTGATTATTTAAAACAGGAAATGTAATGCAAGACAGTGGTAACAAAGATGATAGAAAATGCTGAGAAGCCAAACAGCGGAGGCAACCTAAATATTGACAACAAAAGGAAGTTTCTACTGACACTAAGCAAAGAGAGAAAGGGAAGATGCAGAATTACTGGAGCCCATGGTCATCCTGGAGTTCACTAAAAAGTCAGAATCACAAGAAGTCAAATGAAATAAGGGGGAGCTGAAGACACACTGAGGAGGTTCAGTTGCTACAGAAATGCCACTTGAGGTAGAAAAGAAGGGAGATGAGTAACGTAACTTGGAATCTCCTTGCCCCCAGCCGCTGTCTCCCATTAGCTGAACTCAGCCAAACTCTGGATGATACAGGATCTGTTAGGTCAGTACCTCTTACAGTGAAGAGCAGAGCACTGGACCATCAGAAGATGGATCTGGGTGCCAGCAGTCAAATAACTGGCACAGTCTCAGTGATGAATTAGGCTTCAGGTTGGCTTTAAGTACCCTTGATATAGACCCTCAATGTAACCTGGCTTCCTTCTTACACAGCACATGCCAAAAAATGTAGTTAATGAAACATGTGTGTGATTTCTGCATTTGTTATTATCATTGTGTTTCATTATGCCTCCTACTAGATTATAAACTCCATGAAAGCATCTAAACATTTTTATTGCTGTGTCTATAATGCCTAGTCTATAGGAAAACCTTCACAGAGTTCTTTGCAATAAATGCCTGGTGAATGAATGAATGAGAGTGAATAACCCAAGATTTAGCAGCACAGTGATTTACACATCACATTGTAATAATTACTTGCTTATTGGTTTTAGTCTATGTCCTAACCTGATCTTCTAACTCCAGAAAGGAAAGAACGTACAACTGATCTCAAGTTTTGAAAGAAAGTATTATTGCCTAGTATCACAGCATAATCATTTCATGCCATATCTATGAAATCCCATATATTTGTGGAAAAATAGGAGAAAAAGACAATAAAAAAGAAACCATTTCTTCTGAACACCACTAGTGGTGAGCTAATTCTGGAGAGAAGTTATTCTCAAAGATCTCTTTGTTCTGTGTTCCATTGGCTTTTCTAGAATTACCAAATACAGGGCCTACCTTTCCTCATAGCTGATGAGGGTGATTAAAATAATGCCTTTTATAAAGAAATTGCAACTGAGAAACAAGAAGCTCAAATGAATTTCAGAATCTTTCCATCTATAAGATCCTTAATGGGAGAACAGTCAGAAATGTGTGACTATGAACTGTACAAAGGTATCAGTGAATGCGATGCATGATGAAATAAATATCTACAATCAGCACCTCTAGATAAATACATAATGATACTCCAGTGTCCTTGGAGTATCAAAGGACATTGATATCCAGATAGTGTACTTGTAAGGGCCTCTTTCAGCACGCTTTTCAGATAATCCTTGACTGTGGTTGGTTAGAGCAAGACAAAGAGTGCTAGGAATTCAAATTTATACTTCCATGACTATTGTAAGCATGACACTGTATTTGGAGATCTACATATGTCATCAAATTCTCATGTAAAAGTATAAATGCCTCCTTGCAAAGGTTCATGAATTAAATCATGTGTACCATTTACTGACTTTAGGGTTGGTACTGTGCTATAGTTTTTACATATATAGTACTACCTCTGATCTTTCTACAACTTCTACAGGTTTTGTCTTATTATAGCATTACTCAGTTACAGGACTAGAAATTCAACGAGGTAGAACATCTTGCCCAAGTCCACAAAGCTTCTAAAGAGCAAAGATGTAATTAGAAAGTAACTATCTATTTTTTAACATTTCGTATGGAAAATATCAAAAGTATATAAAACTTATTATTATTATTATTATTTTGCGGTACGCGGGCCTCTCACTGTTGTGGCCTCTCCCGTTGCGGAGCACAGGCTCCGGACGCGCAGGCTCAGCGGCCATGGCTCATGGGCCCAGCCGCTCCGCGGCATGTGGGATCTTCCCGGACCGGGGCACGAACCCGTGTCCCCTGCATCGGCAGGTGGACTCTCAACCACTGCGCCACCAGGGAAGCCCCAGCGCTGTATTTTTTAAAAACACCTTTGCTTTTAATATAAGGGCTGTGAGGGAGGAGAAGAGTAATTGAGTAAAACCACCATAACTATTATGAATTGGAGATATAATTGCAGGTATAGTAAGAAGAAGTATTTTTAAAAACTGGAAAATGCTCAACTGCCTAAACATGATAACAAAAGTAACTCAAGAATTTAAAGCATCACTTCTACATATTGCCATGGGTATTGAGATCTTGGCAAATGAGTTTTTAAAAGTAAGAATGCAGAGCAATTAGCACAAAATCCACACATGACATCTCTTGGGAGTCTTTTTGAACCAGTTTCATTTATCCTTAGATTTTTAAGATTTTCCATCTCAAATTAAAAAATAACATAAAATTACTATTTTTCCTAATAAATAAACTCTCATTGCTTTTGATCAGTAAAAAGTAATGAGCTGTTAAATGCCCACAGAAATTGTTTTCAGTCTTAAATGGCTTCTCATGAAAGGAAAAATGCTGTGACTCTTTTCAGATTTTCACACACACACACAATCGATTGAATAAGCTCTTTTCTGTTATAGAAAGGCAAGTTAAAGCAGGATCTACCTATTGAGTCGTGTGAATATCTATTTTTCAAGCTGTGGAATATCTTCAGAAGCTTATCCTTCTTTACTTGGAGAGATTATTTTTCCAGAGATTCAATGAATGTTTCTATAGTTTTTGCAAAGTCTTATGCATACTGGTAGGATCATCCAGATAACCATATGGGACTCTCCTAATTTCAGAAGCCAAATATTGTCAGCTGTCAATCCATGCACAGTATTGCTCACAAGAACATTTTCTGGATTGGCCTTAAGGTCATGATGCTGACTTTGCAACTACTCTTCCAATCTTTGTGATTTTTTAGTAAATGTACAAAGTTGTGCCACCATCACCACCATCTAATTTTAGAACAATCCCATCACCTTAAAATGATGAATAGATGTGCTGACATAGAGGCTAAAACCCCATCTCAACCTCATTTTGAGAGCCAGTTAAATTTTTAATTTTCCAAAATTGGGTGTTATTGTCATTTATCCACTGATATGGGGTGCCACTTTCTAATTTATGTAACATAGCAACCGGCTGTGGGATCATCGTAAAAAAAACTCAGTCCTAGAAAAATGAGGGACCCAAATAAGATTAGCCTAAGAGCCGAACTGGAGATTTTTTAGGGAAAAATGTTTTGCATCAAATGAGTTAAAGTTGGAGGTTGCCAGTGGGGGAATGAAGAACACATGAAACGTCCCAGTAAGTAAAAGTATTAGCGATTTCTGTCTGCGGCATTACTGAGGGCACAAGCAGAGCCAGGGCTGGTGGCGATTGGCAAGACTTTTGTGTGGCTTACAAATAGGAATCAGAATTTACAAAGAGAGAGAGAGCTGCCAGAGGCAAGAAGGCCTAGAAAAGTTTCCTGGGTTTTGGTGCTCAGGCTGGTGTCAGGCCTGAGCCTCTGAGATGAGAGAGCCGAGTCCAGGACACTGGACCACCAGAGACCTCCCAGCCCCACGTAATATCAATCGGCAAGAGCTCCACAAGAAATCTCCGTCTCAACACTAAGACCCAGCTCTATCCAAAGGCCAGCAACTCCAGTGCTGGATGCCCCATGCCAAAGAACTAGCAAGACAGGAACACAACCCCACCCATTAGCAGAGAGGCTGCCTAAAATCATACTAAGTTCAGACATCCCAAAACACACGACTGGACGTGGCACTGCCCCCCAGAAAGACAAGATCCAGTCCCACCCACGAGAACACAGGCACCAGTCCCCTCCACCAGGAAGCCTACATGAGCCACTGAACCAACCTCACCCACTGGGGTCAGGCACTAAAAACAATGGGAATTACAAACCTGCAGCCTGTGAAAAGGAGACCCCAAACACAGTAAGTTAAACAAAATGAGAAGACAGAGAAATATGCAGCAGATGAAGAAGCAAGGTAAAAACCCACCAGACCAAACAAATGAAGAGGAAGTAAGTAGTCTACCTGAAAAAGAATTCAGAAGAATGATAGGAAAGAATCCAAAATCTTGGAAATAGAATGGAGAAAATATAAGAAATGTGTAACAAGGACCTAGAGGAACAAAAGAGGAAACAAACAATGATGAAAAACAAAATAAATAAAATTTAAAATTCTCTAGAAGGAATCAGTAGCAGAATAACTAAGGCAGAAAAACGGATAAGTGACCTGAAAGATAAAATAGTGGAAATAACTGCCACAGAGCAGAATAAAGAAAAAAGAATGAAAAGAATTGAGGACGGGTTTCCCTGGTGGTGCAGTGGTTGAGAGTCCGCCTGCCGATTCAGGGGACACAGGATCGTGCCCTGGTCTGGGAAGATCCCACATGCCGCGGAGCGGCTGGGCCCGTGAGCCACGGCAACTGAGCCTGCGCGTCCGGAGCCTGCGATCCACGACGGGAGAGGCCACAACAGTGAGAGGCCCGCGTACCGCAGGAAAAAAAAAAAAAGAATTGAGGACAGTCTCAGAGACCTCTGGGAAAACGTTAAATGCACCAATATTCAAATTATAGGGGTCCCAGAAGAAGAAGAGAAAAAGAAAGGGTCTGAGAAAATACTTGAAGAGATTATAGTTGAAAAATTCCCACAAATCGGAAAGGAAATAGTCAATCAAGTCCAGGAAGTGCACAGAATCCCATGTAGGATAAATCCAAGGACAAACACGTGAAGACACATATTAATCAAACTATCAAAAATTAAATACAAAGAAAAAATATTAAAAGCAGCAAGGGAAAAACAACAAATAACATACAAGGGAATCCCCATAAGGTTAACAGCTGATCTTTCAGCAGAAACTCTGCAAGCCAGAAGGGAATGACAGGACATATTTAAAGTGATGAAAGGGAAAAACCTACAACCAAGATGACGGTACCCAGGAAGGGTCTCATTCAGATTTGACAGAGAAATTAAAACCTTTACAGACAAGCAAAGGTTAAGAGAATTCAGCACCACCAAACCAACATTACAACAAATGCTAAAGGAACTTCTCTAGGCAGGAAACACAAGAGAAGGAAAAGACCTACAAAAACAAACCCAAAACAATTAAGAAAATGGTAATAGGAACACACATATTGATAATTACCTTAAATGTAAAAGGATTAAATGCTCCAAACAAAAGACGTAGACTGGCTAAATGGATACAAAAACAAGACCCGTATATACACTGTCTACAAGAGACCCACTTCAGACCTAGGGACACCTACAGACTGAAATTAAGGGGAGAGAAAAAGATATTCCATGCAAATAGAAATCAAAAGAAAGCTAGAGTAGCAATTCTCATATCAGACAAAATAGACTTTAAACGAAAGACTATTACAAGAGACAAAGAAGGACACAACATAATGATCAAGGGATCGATCCAAGAAGAAGATATAACAACTATAAATATTTATGTACCCAACATAGGAGCACCTCAGTACATAAGGCAAATGCTGACAGCCACAAAAGGGGAAATCGACAGTAACACAATAATAGTGGGGGACTTTAACACCCCACTTTCACCAATGGACAGATCATCCAAAATGAAAATAAATAAGGAAACACAAGCTTTAAATGATACATTAGACAAGATGGATTTAACTGATATTTATAGGACATTCCATCCCAAAACAACAGAATACACTTTCGTCTTAAGTGCTCATGGAACATTCTCCAGGATAGAACATATCGTTGGTCACAAATCAAGCCTTGGTAAATTTAAGGAAACTGAAATTTTATCAAATATCTTTTCCAACCACAACACTATGAGACTAGACATCAATAACAGGAAAAAAAACTGTAAAAAATGCAAACACATGGAGGCTAAACAATACACTACTAAATAACCAAGAGATCACTGATGAAATCAAAGAGGAAATCAAAAAATACCTAGCAACAAATGACAATGAAAAAACAATGACCCAAAACCTATGGGATGCAGCAAAAGCAGTTCTAAGAGGGACATTTATAGCAATAAAATTCTACCTCAAGAAACAAGAAAAATCTCAAATGAATAACCTAATCTTACACCTAAAACAATTAGAGAAAGAAGAACCAAAAAAACCCAAAGTTAGCTGAAGGAAAGAAATCATAAAGATCAGGTCACAAATAAATGAAAAAGAAATGAAGGATACAATAGCAAGGATCAATAAAACTAAAAGCTGGTTCTTTGAGAAGATAAACAAAATTGATAAACCATTAGCCATACTCATCAAGAAAAAAAAGGGAGAAGACTCAAATCAACAGAATTAGAAATGAAAAAGGAGAAGTAACAACTCACCCAGCAGAAATACGAAGAATCAAAAGGGCTCACTACAAGCAACTATATGCCAATAAAATGGACAACCTGGAAGAAATGGACAAATTCTTAGAAAAGCACAACCTTCTGAGTCTGAACCAGGAAGAAATAGAAAATATACACAGACCAATCACAAGCACTGTAATTGAAACTGTGATTAAAAATTTTCCAACAAACAAAAGCCCAGGAACAGATGGATTCACAGGCGAATTCTATCAAACATTTAGAGAAGCACTAACACTCATCATTCTCAAACTCTTCTAAAATACAGCAGAGGGAGGAACACTCACAAACTCATTCTGTGAGGCTACCATCACCCTGATACCAAAACCAGTCAAAGATGTCACAAAAAAAGAAAACTACAGACCAATATCACTGATGAACATAGATGCAAAAATCCTAAACAAAATACTAGCAAACGGAATCCAACAGCACACTGAAAGGATCATACACCATGATCAAGTGGGGTTTATCCCAGGAATGTAAGGATTCTTCAATATACACAAACAAATCAATGTGATATACCGTATTAACAAATTGAAGGAAAAAAAAACATATGATCATCTCAATAGATGCAGAAATAGCTTTCAACAAAATTCGACACTCATTTATGATTAAAACTCTCCAGAAAGTAGGCATAGAGGGAACCTACCTCAACATAATAAAGGCCATATATAACAAACCCACAGCCAACATCATTCTCAATGATGAAAATCTGAAAGCATTTCCTCTAAGATCAGGAATAAGACAGGGTTGCACACTCTCAACACTATTATTCAACATAGTTTTAGAAGTTTTACCCACGGCCATCAGAGAAGAAAAAGAAATAAAAGAATCCCAATTGTAAAAGAAGTAAAACTGTCACTGTTTGCAGATGACATGATACTATACATAGAGAATACTAAAGAGGCTACCAGAAAACTACTTGAGCTAATCAATGAATTTGGTAAAGTAGCAGGATACAAAATTAATGCACAGAAATCTCTTGTATTCCTATACACTAACAATGAAAATTCTGAAAGAGAAATTAAGGAAACACTCCCATTTACCGTTGCAACAAAAAGAATAAAACACCTAGGATTAAACCTACCTAAGTAGGCAAAAGATCTGTATGCAGAAAACTATAAGACACTGATGAAAGAAAACAAAGATGACACAAACAGATGGAGAGATATACCATGTTCTTGGATTGGAAGAATCAACATTGTGAAAATGACTATTCTACCCAAAGCAATCTACAGATGCAATGCAATCCCTATCAAACTACCAATGGCATTTTTCACAGAATTAGAACAAAAAATTGCACAATTCGTATGGAAACAGAATAACCAAAGTAATGTTGAAACAGAAAAACAGAGCTGGAGGAATCAGGCTCCCTGGCTTCAGACTACACTACAAAGCTATAGTAATCAAGACTGTATGGTACTGGCACAAAAACAGAAATATAGATCAAAGGAACAGGATAGAAAGCCCAGAGATAAACCCATGCACATATAGTCACCTTATCTTTGATAAAGGAGGCAAGAATATACAGTAGAGAAAAGACAGCCTCTTCAATAAGTGGTGCTGGAAAACTGGACAGCTACATGTAAAAGAATGAAATTAGAACACTTCCTAACACCATATACAAAAATAAACTCCAAATGGATTAAAGACCTAAATGTAAGTCCAGACACTATAAAACTCTTAGAGGAAAACACAGGCAGAACACTCTATGACATAAATCACAGCAAGATACTTTTTGACCCACCTCCTAGAGAAATGGAAATAAAAATAAACAAATGGGAACTAATGAAACTTAAAAGCTTTTGCACAGCAAAGGAAACCATAAACAAGACGAAAAGACAACCCTCAGAATGGTAGAAAATATTTGCAAATGAAGCAACAGACAAAGGATTAATCTCCAAAATATACAAGCAGCTCATGCAGCTCAATATCAAAAAAACAAACAACCCAATCCAAAAATGGGTGGAAGACCTTAATAGACATTTCTCTAAAGAAGGTATACAGATTATCTACAAACACGTGAAAGGACGCTCAACATTACTAATCATTAGAGAAAAGCAAATCAAAACCACAATGAGGTATCACCTCATACCGGTCTGAATGGCCATCATCAAAAAATCTACAAACAGTAAATGCTGGAGAGGGTGTGGAGAAAAGGGAACACTCTTGCACTGTTGGTGGGAATGTAAATTGATACCGCCACTATGGAAAACTATATGGAGGTTCCTTAAAAAACTAAAAATAGAACTACCATACAACCCAGCAATCCTACTACTGGGCATATACCCCATAGAAAACCATGATTTAAAAAGAGACATGTACCACAATGTTCATTGCAGCACTATTTACAGTAGCCAGGACATGGAAGCAACCTAAGTGTCCATCGACAGATGAATGGATAAAGAAGATGTGGCAATATACATAATGGAATATTACTCAGCCATAAAAAGAAGTGAAATTGAGTTATTTGTAGTGAGGTGGATGGACCTAGAGTCTGTCATACAAGGTGAAGTCAGTCAGAAAGAGAATAACGAATATCGTATGCTAACACATATATATGGAATCTAAAAAAAAAAATGGTTCTGATGAACCTAGGGGCAGGACAGGAATAAAGACGCAGACATAGAGAATGGATTTGAGGACACGGGGAGGGGGAAGGGTAAGCTGGGACAAAGTGAGAGAGCGGCCTGTACATATATACACTACCAAATGTGAAATAGACGGCTAGTAGGTAGCAGCTGGATAGCACAGGGAAATCAGCTTGGTACTTGTGACCACCTGGAGGGGTGGGATAGGGAGGGTGGGAGAGAGACGCAAGAGGGAGGGGATATGGGGATATATGTATACATGTAGCTGATTCACTTTGTTGTATAGCAGAAACTAACACAACACTGTAAAGCAATTATATTCCAATAAAGATGTTAAAAAAAAATACTAGCACTTTATATCTCACTCTTAGGCATCAGCGACAAATTATAGCTATATTAGCCATACAAGATTATACCCTTTTCTTCGATTCGTGTGTTCTCCGGGACAGTTCACAAGGAAGCCAGGATTACATATAGCAGATACCTGACTGAAAGCGGAAGCAGAAGGATAGAGACAGAAGACGATTTATATCCTACTTTTGGAGGGCTGTCTTCCAAGCCTGAAGCAAAACCAAGCCTGGGGAAGGCAGATGTTTTAAATTAAGTGATTTTAAAAATCATCTTTTATTGACATAAAATTGACCTACAATAAACACTCTTTTAATTTAAGTGGAGTCTCACTCTTTAACATGTATTTTATTTTTTTACCTTATATTTTATTTTATAATTTAGTTTGTATTCATCTTTGAGGCTTTCAAGTAGAAATTCATTGGAAAGTATGAAATCCAAATATTCTTAAAAGATTGCAATGCTTTGCTTTATTTCAATGCTAAAGTAACCGATAATCTTACATATATTAATAATAATGACTATTGTTTTAAGTTTCATTAAACACTGCACACTTCAGACCCTGAAAATATACTTTAGATAAAAAAACACATTTACCCCTCAAAGACCTCCTGACCCTCATTTCCTTAATTAGTAATTTGGGCACAATAAGAGTACCTGCTATGACCTTGGGGAAATTATTTTAAAATGCAACTAGGTAAGTAATGAAATTAGGGTGCAAACACAATTAGGAATGATTCCAAAGCCCGAACATTATCTAATATGACATTCTGAAGCATTCTGAATACACAGCCTAAAGAAATTACACCTAATATAAACTTTTCAGGAATTACAAAGTTGAAAAGGGAACAAATTCCCTTAAACTTCTCTTTATTTGTTAAGCATACCTCTTATAATTCCAAAATGCGGAGAATCTGATGGTAGGGATCTTTATATCACTGCCCACTGCTAGAAGATACCACACATTCATTGTCAATGGGGGCTGGTAAGCTTGGAACATCAAATACCATCTTGAGAATATTTTAAAAGACTCATCAAAAAATTCCTTTTATTTTAAAAGAAAGTATTAAAATGAAATCATGCATGACTTCAAAATGTATTTAGATTTCTCTACAGTGTATAACAATAGGAAGTTTTATCAGATTACATCTTCAATAAAAAGAGTTTGAATGAGTTTGATGTGATTTCTATTTCAATCATAAGGGTGACCTACACAGGTATCTTTTTTCTTCGATCACTTTATTTCTGCTCTCTCCATCTGTATTTTAACCTGTTAATATGTGGGTGAATTTGAGGAAAAGCAAATCAGTTTGACCTTAATGTAAAGTCATTTTTGAATGATCAAAACAGTACTATTTCCAAGACTCTAAAGAATGTGGATTTTAAGATTGAAAAGCACGTGCCATTCCCCGTAACCTGGGAGGAATGGTAATGTGACCACTGCTCGAATGACAATTTTATCTACATAACTGCCTTCTTCTTGCATTCACTGTATATTTAGACTTCCGCCCAAAGATATATGTTTAGCCAGCTGTTTTAATATAACATATTAAACTTTAAAATGATTCAAGGACAAACACTGGACTGCAGCTCGCTGTAGGATGCCACATTTTGTTGCATCATTTCCCTTCTTTTTTAGCAGCTATTTTACCAATAAACCAGAAAAGAAGGAATTATGCAGGAAAATTGCTATTAGCTGCTACCCCTGCTGGATTACAAAACCCGGAGCATAAAAGCTTCCCCAGTGGAGGCTCTGAGGGCTTGGGCCAAGCCATTAACCACTGCTAACACCTAAGGGAGGAAATAGAATAGAGTAGAATGGCTCTCAGGTATCCCAGAAGATTTTTATGCAAACAAAATTTATTTGAAATGCAGATGTCCAGGGCCTAGCCCCAGAAATTCTTATTCAGTTAATTTAGAATAAAATCCAAGAATACGCATTTTTAATATGCTCAGACAGATATTTGTATCTGAATTTTTCACCTGGCTTCTGTTTGTGTGAATATTTGCTCAGACACAGGTGATTGTTAAACAGGCTTGACAATTAGAGTGTCAAGATGGACCAAATATATCAGAGCCTAGTATATGATAGGCACTTTATTTTAAAATGAATGTAATAATGTATGTATCATTAGTGATGTAAGATCTTCTCACTGCATTCTATTTCTGTAGCATTGGATACATTTTGGACTTCTCAAGGTACTGCTTTGCGTTTTGAGTCTCTTGTTACATGCTGACTTATATTCACTGATGACTATTATGTATTTATTCAACAAACTAACTAAAACCATATTTGCTTTATACTCATTTTATAATCAAATCTCCATTATGTCTCTGAGTTAGATACTCCAAAATCCTTATGAGTCTGTCTGCTCCTATTGCCTCCTTCATAAAGGAAAGAGTAAAATTTCAGCTGATTACTAAAGGATGACAGAACTTCCCTACATTGAAAACGAAGATGTGAGCTTATTGGATACAAGGGGAAAGATGTATAAAATCATGTAACCAGAAAGATGATACGAGAAATTGGATCAAGAAAGAGATTTTTAGAAATGGAGAAGAATAGGCATTACATATTATTAGTTCCACTATTGAAAGACTGAATTTGTGGCACTGACCATCCAGGTGGATGTACCCAGTAGGTAACTGGAGGGGACATAGGTCTACGATTTTAGAAAAATATTGTCTGGTATTTGAAATCAGGTAAGTGAATCAGATTCAAACAGATCATAAAGAGGTTAGAAAAAAATGATAAGGACAGAATGTTATGGAACAGAAAAATGAGAATTATAGGGACAAGAAGGGATGCCGTTCTTTGCACTTCCCCAGCTTAACAAACCAGCCCTTTCCTCTAAACCCAGCCCACATGCCACTCTTTCCTTAAAGCATCCCTCATTTGTATCTATGATAATAGAAATTTAAATCAAGGTACAAATGGCATAGTGGACCACGAGGTATAGAAGCAGAGACCAAAGGACAGGGCTCACAACTAGAGAATGACTATCAGCTGACTCACATTTTGGCTAGTTATATGTTATTTTCTCTCCCCTTCTGAGTCAGAAGTTCCTTGAGATCAGTAACCATTTTAAAAAGTCATCCATTTGTTCATTCAACAAGGATTAATTAAAATCTTACCATAAAGATTGCTATACGGTGACACATATGATAGTCAATAGGATGCATTCACTAAAGAAGCCATAATCTCTGCATCCAAGGATCTTTCAGTTGGTGAGGCAGAAAACCACCACACCTGACTGTATGGCAGCATGCTGGGTAAATATGTGCCAAAGAAGACTTTCCTCTGACAGCGATGTCTTGGAGACAGGAGGAACTGAATAACTGAGAGAATTAACTGAACGTGTCAGTGTGGATTTGAAAGACATTAAGATGGAGGCATGGGTGATGGCAAAGGAAAATGAATTTGTACAATTTTTGGTGGCTTTCACTTAGTTTCTTAAGAAACTAAGAAACCATTTGCACATATGAAACTAAGATCTAAAGACACTTAGGTCTTAGTTTCATATGTGCAAATTTAAAAATCTTCAGGAAGATGATGATGTCTACCAAAGTGATGATTTCCAGGGATACTTAACCTCCTTCAAATCAAAGCAGGTTATTTAGAATACAAACTACTTTAGGTACTTCCTTTCTTTTATATCCTCAGCTCTCTATTCACTATATTTAATGATTTCCATATCTTATACACAATGTATGCTTCACTTTAACTGCTGTTTTAAAATCGTCTCACTTCCTGGTCCAACTACCCTATATAACAAGTGTGTTAATGGGCAAAAACTTACCAGCTCCAGTGCAAATGAATTAATCTCTGACTCCCAGTTTCTTAAATATTTAGATGTATCTATTCAATCAATAGAGATGTGGTAGAAAAGTCATTCTCCTGACAATGCTAGCTTTCCAATGTCTGGATTTTTAACCACTATTAGGTTAATTTCTGAAATGTTTACAACTCCACTAAAGACCTTGGTATTTCTCTGTTTTGTTTTTGTATTTTTTCCCCTAAGTAGCTGTACACTTAAAAAATGTTAATGCATTTTTCAGTTCTGTGTAAATCCAAGTAGATAAGAAATATTATTTTCCAGATCTGTTGATATTTATAAAAACTTTAAAATTTCCATTCAAACAAAATAGAAATTGGGTCTTGGTATAGTTTTCACTTTTGTGAGTTAGTTAATGCAGGCATTTCTCAGATAAAATGAAGGTAATGTTAATCTTCATCTCTCATCCGCTGGTGCCTGGAGTGAGATAAATCTGCCTTTCCTCTGAGTTCTAAGGGATCTACAGAACGTACATGGAACATTTTGAGTAAGATCAAGCATGCAAATTAAGTGCAGGAGAAAAATCATCAAACTCAGAAGACTTTGGGCAGTGTGATTATGTCTGGCATGGAACTTGGACTTTGAGATACTTGCATTCCTCTCTGGCACCGAAAATGCTTATTTCTTGATAATTAATTCAAGGTTATGCTATGCTGTGCTATACTATGTTATATTGAGTCTCAAGATACGGGATTTAGATTGATAGAGTGTTGCCCTGAATACCTTTTGATGCCTCTACAATACTATATTTCTGCCTACCAGTGGCCTCGACTACTTAGTTTTTACCTTGTCTCTGATAAAGGTGTCATGGTGTGGAAAAACCTCCTCCACACACTTTCCCTTTTTTATCTTAACCTTGAGGTTTAATATAACCTTCTTAGAGCCCATTTCTCCTTGCTTCCTGAGGTGACTTTTGCTAAGATGACAGAGAAAGTGTAGAAATACATTGGACTTGCTAGTAATTCTTAACTGTCAGCTGAGAAACCTTTTATCAGTCAAAAAAACCTGTTTCTCATAGGTAAAATGGCCATAAGAATGCCTACCTTGCTTCTGTAAATAATATTTAATCAGATTTATTGACTGTATTAATTTCCTAGGGCTTCCATAACAAATAACCACAAACAGGGAAGCTTAAAACAACGGAAATGTATTCTCACAGTCTAGAGGCCAGAACTCTGACATCAAGGTACTGGCAGGACCACACTCCCTCTTAGAAACCATAGAGGAGAATTCATTCTTCGTCTCCTGCAGCTTCTTTTGGCTGTAGGCATTCCATAGCTGGGGCCACATCATGTCAATGTCTGCCTTTGTGGTCACATTCTCTCTCCTTCTTCTCTGTGTTAAATCTCTCTCTGACTTACTCTTATAAGGACACATGTTATTGGACTTTCTTTTAAAGATACATGTTACTGGATTTAGGACCCACCAGGTAATCCCAGATGAACTCTTCATCTCAAGATTTTTAATTTGATTACATCTGCAAAGACCCTTTTCCAAGTAAGGTAACATTCATAGGTTCCAAGGAAAAGGACACATACATGTCTCTTTGGAGGTCACCATTCAGACCACTACATTGAACACCATCTTCATAAGATCTAAGAAAAAATTTCCTCTTATATTAGCCATTTAAGAACAGTGTATGTAGATTCTTAAAGAATTTTAGAAGATGCTTAAATTTCATAGATTACTTTAATGAGTCCTAACTTGTGTCAAGTGAAAAGCATAGCCCACTCTCTGTACATTTCCTCTGCAAAATGTCAATCTTTCATATATTTATAGAATATAGAATATATCTATAATATAGATATTATAGAATATCTGTTCCATGTAGTGCTGCATGGTTATAGTGGAATAAGTTTTTTTCTGTTAAAAAGACACTAATTTATTCTATATGTAACTGTAAAATGTTGACTAAACATTAACTTTGGTATTAGTCTAGGAACTTCTAAAAGAATTCACAGTGACAGTTTTTCTAAAGCCAAAGTAAACCTTCGTCAACATTTATGGCTAGATATACATACTTTATTATTAAATATTAGAGATTTGGTAATGAGTCAACATTCATATAAATATTGAGATTACTGATATCAGGTGGCATGGTGCACTATCTAATGAGGAAAAAAAAGGGAAAAGAATGACAAATGGTCTAATTAGGTGACTCAGAATATCCAGTTGCATGTTGCAGACTTAGTATGTTGGTATACTTTCAATGAATTATGTAGGAAATTATAATGGTACTGGAGGAGACTGGCTTCACAGAGTCTTAATTTTTATTAATTCATTATAGCCTGATTGTTTCCAACAAGACTTAGTGTTTAGAGTAAAAATACATGAATGAAGTGTAGATGTTATGATCTTTGCCTCATGTTCCTAGATATTAGATATTATATATGCATATTATCTAGTATGCTGAAATCCATGGATTTGTATCTTTATTGCCTTGCTAGGGTTTTAGAAGTAACAGACACAACACAATGATAAGAACTTAATTAAATCTCTTGTCCATACCTACTGAACAGAGTATCATTTTCCCTTGGTTTTGGCCTTCTTGCCATTTTCATTCCATTTGATTTGACCAAGAAAATTTGAATTAAATTTGCAAGTCAAATGACAGGAGACATTTCTCAAAAAGGCATAATATCTACTGATCTTCTTTTCATCTATTCCTTTGTCATAAACATTTGTCTGGCAAGTGCCTTGATTAACTCTGGCTCCTTGTTGCTTTTGCTTGCATGTAACAGGATAAACAAAAGCCATAACTCCATGATTTCAAATAAATGGGACCTAGACCAAAGTCAACTTTCTGCATCAGGGCAACAACAACAGATGAACTACACTGAAACAAACAGAGAATTTAGATTTGCCTGCTTTCTTTTATCTGGAAAAAAAAATAGACAATGGGGAAAGAACATGGGATATGTAAATAATAACAGCAATAATAATGGCCAAAGAAAATAAATAGAAGGAAGGAAGGAAGGAAGGAAAGAAGGAAGGAAGGAAGGAACTTAGGACTGTGGGGAAAATTACACAAAGAGAGTTGAAGAATTATCCAGGTAGGCACCGCCTATCTCTTCAGATAGACTTTTTAGTTTTTCATGGAGTATGCATCTAGAATTAATAAGTGACAATAGCACTATCTAGTGTGCTGAGGCTGCTATAACAAAATATTTCAGACTGGTGGCTTCAACAACACAATTCTATTTCTTACAGTCCCAGAGGTGAGGAAATCCAAGATCAAAGGGTGGGCAAGATGTGTTTCATCCTGAACCCTCTTCTTTTGGCTGCTTATAGGTGTGCTCCATAAGACCTCGTCTTTGTTTGCCCACACGTGGAGAAAGAGAGAGCTCTCTGGTGTCTCTATATTCTATAGACACCAATTATAGTGGTGTCTATAGTATCAGGGCCCCACCCTTACAAACTTCCTTAACCTTAATTACTTCCTTAGAAGCTCCATCACCAAATATAGCCACACTGGGGGTGTGTGTGTGGGGGGGGGTTAGGGTTTCAACATATGAATTATTGGGCTACACAAACTTTCAGTCTATAATAAACACTTATTGACTTATTTGCTAAAGGAAACTTTTCTTATAAGGATATTAATGTTCTATGAGAAAATATCCTTTGATTTCCAATTCCAAATGATTCAAAGGCTGAATATCAAGAATCAAAGAGGAGGGCTGCACTGGTGGCGCAGTGGTTGAGAGTCCGCCTGCCAATGCAGGGGACACGGGTTCGTGCCCTGGTCCGGGAAGATCCCACATGCTGTGGAGCGGCTGGGCCCGTGAGCCATGGCCGCTGAGCCTGCACGTCCAGAGCCTGTGCTCCGCAACGGGAGAGGCCACAACAGTGAGAGGCCCGCGTACCAAAAAAAAAAAAAAAAAATAGAATCAAAGAGGAAATTTCTCCTAGACTCCTCAGTAGAATTCTGATGTTCACCTCTTTAAATGATGGTATTTAAGATATTTTAGAGCAATTTTTCTTCCCCTCTGAGCCTTCTCTACTTAAATATAAGCAATCTCAATTTATTGCTCATGTTACGTGATATGAGGCATGTCCAGGGAAAGACTTGGAAACCATCAATATTTCTTTTAAAATTCCATATAAGACCCTGGCTATATATGCTTTCCAACAGCCTGAAATTGATTCTTCTCACTGACTTATTTTGAACTACATATAACCCCCCGTGACAAAATAACATGAACGGAAATAAATATGAGCCCCACAAAATATGGCTAATGATTACTTCTTCATTTATTCAGCAAATATTTGCTGAGTATTCATTATGCATCATAAATTGGTTATTTGTTACTTGGAAGTTCCCTAGTTTATTTCTGTATCCCCAGGGTCTATGATATCCCCATTACAATATCATTTCTTTGTGGTAAGTGTTCTGATGAAAATAAAAAGGGTTTTAGAAGATTACATAACTAATTTATCTGAGGAGATTGGGGACAACTAGTAAAAGAAAATTTCCCCAAAGGAGTGATATTTAAGCACAGACATAAAGAATGCATAAATTTTAATAATTCAAATTAGGGCTGAGGAGGGATAGAGAGAGATTATGAGACAGAAAAAAGAGCAAATATGAAAGCCCTGAGGACAGAAAATCCTTAACTCAGAAAAGACCAGGCTGGAACAAAGAGAGAAAGAAGAGTGGCAAGACCAAATAAAAGTAGGTTAAACGATGTGACTAATGTTGTCATTAGTCAACAACTAATGTCAACAACTAATTGTCAACAACTAATGTTGTTCTGCGCCAAGTCCTGTGCTGGAGACTGAGACTAGAGCTGTGACTAAGGCTAGTCTCCCTCAATGGGCTTAGAGTTTAGTGAGATAATGCACACATTTTATTGAATATTATCTATTTGTCTTAATATTATCTATAATGTCAAAACTGTTGCATAAAAATTCTAAGCACTTAATTTTAAAATGGCTGCCTTTGTTAACAGCCTCTAGCAATTTCCAGTAAAATTACAACAAATGCTCTGGAATAACAAAACAGCAAAACTAAGAATACAAGTAACTATTTTTATTCGAAATTAATCTGTTGTCAGAATCTGAGAGAAATTTCATGCATAATGGCATAACTGTAATGTGCTATCTGAAAGCAAGCAAGCCTATGCACCTACTATTTACCTGGTCCTTTCTTTACTATTTATTTGATATATACCTTGTATGACTCAGACAAGGAGTAAGGAATGCAACAAACCACTACTATAGGAATATCGTCATTTGAAGTATGCCTGGTGCTATTTGTCCACTTTAACTCCCCTTCATGATCTTTCCTTCAACAGTTGGTCGTAAACAGAAACAGATGGGTGTGGAGTATGAAGCAAGGTTTTTAAAATAGAGTCATTCATCCTCCTTGTTGTAAGGCTCATAAGCAAAACATTCCAGGAGGATGAGAAAACAGGAAAATCCGTAACTGAGAAAAATAATAGGGAATACAAACATTTAAATATTTCACCTACTGAGAATATCAGAGAACTAGGTGATAAGGTTATGATATGTTCCTATCTCAGTGCAACTCAACTGCACTATATGGGTAGCATATCCATGGACATTAGTCTATCCACCTGGATATTCGTCCACCCTAGAGAATGCCAAATGCTTTTGGTCCATTCTCTTCTTAAATGGATCTTGGCACAATATCTTTCTATCTTTTGTCAAATTCTGTCATTATATACTCAACTTCAAAAGATTTAATTTTTTTTAAAAAAATCAATGGTCATTTCCTCTTTTTGTTTCATATATTTTTCAGTTTTAGAAAATGTCTGTGTTTTCTCTAGTAAATCATTATCAAGTATCCTCTTATATTGGGTATGCTCAAAAAGAAAAATAAATAAATGCACTAAATATAATACGTAAGGGAAGAAGCCATAAGGACAGAACAGGTTAGGTTGTAGAGAAAACAAGATGATATAAAATGGAAATGCATGCACATATGAAGGACTGGAAAGAAGATTTTTAAGTAACACAATAATACAGTTGAAGCCAAGTTTAGAGGTAGTGAACAGCTAAGTTACTATCCTTGATATGACTGCCTTTTCCCTTTGCATCACTGTAAAACAAATAAAAGAAAAAATTAAAAAGAAAAATGAGAGTGCACTTTTGCAAAAAGTGTCTTCAAATAAACACCATCAATCATCTTAATGTTCAAAGTCAAAAGCTATTTTCTCTTTTTTAATATCAAGAACAAGGTACAGGTGTCTACCATAACTCCTTGTACTCAAAATTGTATGTGGGGTTCTTGTTAGTATAGTTAAGATGAAAAAACAAATTAATATAGGCATTTAAAGCTATAAGTATCTCTCTAAGCACTGCTATAGCTGCATCCATTACTTTATGATTGACTGCATTTTCACTTACATTGTCTCACATTTTCAAAATTTCCTTTTGATTTCTTCATTGAATCATTGGTTATTGAGGAATGCATTGTTTAATTTCCACATATTTATGAGTTTCCCAAAATTTTTTACATTATTGAGATCTAATTTCATTTTATTACTGTCAGAGAATGCACTTTGTATTATTAATACTTTGTATTATTTAGTTTATGCCTAGCCTATAGTATACATTGCAGAATGTTCCATGTGTACTTGAGAAGAATATTTATTCTGCTATTTGGGTAGAATGTTGTATAAATATGTTAGGTATACTTGGTTTATACTGTTGTTCAAATCTTCTATTGCCCTATTTATTTCTGACTAGTTTTCTTATCCATTACTGAAAGGAGAATACTGGAATACCAAACCATTACTTTTGAATTTCTAGTTATTATATCCTCAATAATATATTACGTATGCATTGTGTTCTACAATTGCTTTTTAAAAGTTAAGAAAAGAGAAAAACTATGCATTTATGCTGTCTTTGATAACTACATAATTACTTTTCCTGATGCTCTTTGTTTTTAATGTGGAGTTGAATTACCATCTGGGGATATTTGCTTTTCAGTCTGAAGAACTTCCTTTCCTGTTTCTTTTAAGACATGTCTGCTGGTGACAAATGCCCTCAGTTTTTTTGTAATCTGGGAATGTCTCTATTTCATTTTTTTTAAAGATAGCTTTGCTGAATATGTGATCCTTGGTTGAAAGTTTTTGCTTTGAGCATTCTGAATGTGCTAGCCCTCTTCCTTCTGGTGACCATTATTTCTATAAAGATTTAGTTGTTAATCTTATTGGGGTTCCCTTGGAAGTGATGAGTCAATTTTCTCTTGCTTTCAGCATTTTTTTTTCTGTCTCTTTGTGAATCTCTTTGTGTTTACGTTCTTGATGGTTGTTGAGCTTTCTGAATGTGGAGACTAATGTTTCCAAAAAATTTTGAAGTTTTCAGCCATATTTTTTCTTTTCTTTGTCTCCTAGTATTTTCATTTCAGGTATATTTGTGCACTTAATGATGTCCCACATTTTTCTGAGGTTCTCTTCATTTTTCTTCTTTCTTTTCTCTATATTCTTCTTCAGCTGGCATATTTTCTATTGATCTAGCTCCAAGTTCACTAATGCTTTCTTTTGCCAATTCAAATTTAGAGTTTGTAATTTATCATTTTAGTTATTGTACTTTTCAAGTCCACATCTTCCATTATGTTCTTTTTTTGATATTCTCTATGATATGACATTGTTATCACTCCTTCATTTCCTTCTTTAAAGGGTTACTGTAGTTCACTGAACAGGTTTACAATGGTTCCTTAGAAGTCTTTGGTTAATCTGATATCTGTTTGCTCTCATGGACAGTTTCTTTTGCCTGCTTTTTTGTTTTGTTTTGTTTTGCTCTAGTTTATGGGTCGTGCTTTCTTATTTCTTTGTATATCCTGTAATCTTTTGTTGAAGACTGGACATTTTTAGAGAATATATTATAGCAAATCTGATATTGACTTTTCACAGAAGGCCTGTTACTGTAATTTCCTTGTTTATTTGTTTAATGATCGGCTACATTACTTTAGTGAAGTCTACTTCCCCTCTGCAGGGTTAAGCCTCTAATGTTTCACTTCAGGGGATCCCAGCCTTGGGTATGCCCACAGTCACCCTCGAATGGCAGTGGTTTTGGAGGGGTTTACTGTCTCTTTCCCTGACTACAGCCAAGTTGTTAAACTCCACTGATTGCAGATGATTTCTGTATTGTTTTAATTTGGGGCCCTAAATTGTTCTACAGACTAATCCAACCCAATCTGGGCTCCTTCAAAAGGGCATTTCCCTTGGCAAGTGTTTCAGATTTGTTCTGAACCTGGCAGGCTCCTCTGCCTCTCTTTCCTGGGTTCTTTGCTTCTCCACTGAGGCAAAACTTTGAGCCATCGGCTTTGGAGCTGAATTGGAGACTATGCTGAGTTTCTCAGAGTGACGCCTCTACTGTAGGAGCCGGGCACTTGATGCAAGGGAACAGTAGCCTCAAGTCTTTTGGGCTTGGCTCTCCCAGTGTGAAACCACTGCTTTACAGTCCAGGGCAAGCACAATTGCGGCCCTGTATTCCCTGTGAAGCCTTGCCAAGGTAGAGCCTCTGCTGCACAAGTATAGGCTGTGAAGAAGAAAGGAGCCCCTCTTCTTGGCCATACCAATTCAGCATTTAGTTGATCAATAGGTAGCTAGGAGCAGGGTGAGAACTGGCAACACCTTGCCCTCCAACTGCTAGCTGGGGGGTGGGGGGTGGGGTGGTGGGGGAGCCCTGTGTTCTTGGCTGAACCCGTTTGGAGTGGAGTTTCCATCTCGCAGAGCTGAGAGAACGGATGAAGGAACTAGGTTCCTACCAGACTCTAATAGATTTTCTTGAATAAACATTTCTGCATTTGCTGCTTGTCTCCAGGACCATTTCCAGAGACACTCATTTTTTTAAATGTTATTTTATAATTCTCCCCAGTTCCACTGGGGAGCAATTCTGTGGAGTTCCTCATATTATCATGCTCCTCACACATATCTCTGTGTTGAGATATATTTTTATAAGTAAAAAAAAAGGTTTCGAAGTTTACTAGAATTAAAATCAATGCATAAAACAATCAGGTGAACAATGAGATGAAAATATAATTTTAAAAAGGTAATATTTACGAAAGAAACAAAGTACATGCGGTACTAATAATAAGTGTAAAAAGTATGTGAAAATCTCTTGTAGGTAAAATAAAAACATTTTAACATATATTAAAGAAAATAAAGAAACCACGATATTGGTATAGAAGACTAAACAGAATAAAGCTGTCATTTCTCTCAATTTATTTGTATCTTAATATAATTTCTACTAAAACTCTTATAGGAATTTTCACGGAACTTGATAATCTCTTCTATATTTGTCAGAGATTAGCAAATGAACAAGTATAGCTGAAATATTCCTAAAGAAGAACACGACAGGGGAAAATACCCTAACAAACATCGAGATTTATTACAAATTTTTCATACATAAAAAGCATGGTATTGATGCAGGATTAGAAAAACAGAGCATTGGAACATGATAGAGAGCCTAAAAGGATGAAGATGCAAAAAAAAAATTGATTTGTGACTGAGAATTGAAGATCAGTGGGTAAGGGATAAGTTATTCTATAATTAACCTTGGGAAAATCAATAATCAGTACAGAAAAAACCAATTCCATACAATTGTTTAAATGTGAAAGGTAAAATTATGAGAACTAATTTTTATATAATTAATAATTTAAAAAATAAGGCTAAATGACTAATCATTAAAGAGATGGATAAAATTGACTACATTGAGATTAAAATTTTAATAAAATGAAAAGGCATCATATGTTTTAAAGAAACAAACCAGAACTTTGTTAAAGATACTTGCAACATGTAGATTGAAAGAAACATGTATTTCAAATACATGAATTTGAAGTGTGTGAAACTGCTAATATTCAATTTTTTTTAGTGTTAAAATAATGACAATTCAATTTGGCCTAATGAAATAACTAATTAATTAATAAATGCAAGTTCCAATCAAAAATATGGTAAAAAATTAATAGGCAAATAGGGAATTGACTTTGCCTGGAAGTAGCAGGTAAATTTTAGCAAAAATGACTCATAGACTCCCTTTACTCAGTCAGTAATTTTCTTTATATAGAAAGGGAGCAACACGTACAGATACCAGGAGTAGTAAAAAATGAGTATGAGTTTGGTCTTAGACCCATCAATGCTTTTCTAAGTAATAAAGGAGATGGTTTTGTTCTGCAATGAGTAATACTTCTGCTGCAGTTTCTAAATTATTATTATAGTTCGTTTTAAAGAGCGAATATGCAAAGATAGTTTCTCATATAAATAATGTTGACCACAGAAAGACAAAAGCCTCGTTGTAATTTTATTAATTGCATCTTGAAGAACAATTCCCATCTTCTGTTTTGAACTATGGTATATGAAATCACCCACAAATGTTCCTTGTACTAATTTTAACTGTATTCAGTCTTGTCACACTTTCTGGAAATGTAACACAGCTATATATTCTGTATCTTTTTTGAGATGGTGTTCTCCTGCTTTTAGCTTAGTGCTATTTCCTTCTATGTCATGGAAATAAAGATGACTAGATCATTTGGAATACCACTGCTTACTTCCACTAGAGACTTCTTTTCACTCTTCAAATTACTAAATAATGAGGCACAACCAGCAATAATTTAGAAAAAAAAATTGTTAACTCAGAGTTTTTTCTTTTTCTTTTCTCTTTAACTGCTTACTAGCAAGGCATTGTAGGTCCACATATATCTTAAACAAAGCAAAACCAAATATAATTTATACATTTATTTTAGGGAATGTCACTTTTTTTGAATTCTGGTATAGTACTATATGGTACAGAAGATTTAACACATTTACTTAAAATCACTTGAGTGGAATATCTATTCATGTATTTGTGTATTCTGGAAACCAGTAGGACACTGATGACCAGGAACTGGACAGCAATGGTTTGGAATGCCTGCCTTAATATGCAACAACGAGGTAGACAAGTGTTCTGGGGTCTGCAAACTTGCCAATATTTGAAAAAATCCCAACTGAAATAATAATTTTGCCCAAACTGTACTGCACACATTAACCAAAGTTATATTTATTTGCTTTTGGCTGGAATATCAGTGTGAAATAATCAGTGTTCCCATGCTGAATAGACCTATGTCTTTCATTAATCAAAATGAGAAAATAGATTAATAATTTATATATATATATGTATATGTATATATATATATACACACATATATACACACATATATAGCTATAGTTCATTAGATAGGGACGAATGACAATAAAGAGTTCATTTTGGGGGTGAAATTTTGAGAACAATAGCGCTACCACGGGACCAATCACTTCTCACTGGCCAGTTCTATATCGAGCTGAAGTATGCCATTAAGTATTGCTTAAATGTCCTTAAGTGTTGCTCCAGATAACCAATATACATTTCCATATGATTAATTAATACATTAAAAATGGACCACCTGCTCCTATGACTTTTCATCATTTAATTCTTATTTGTGTAACCACTAGAGGTCTTCTCTGCAGAATTTTAAAATATGTGGCATATCTCCTCCAATTGGCAGTAAATGGGACTTTTGTTACGTGTTAGTGTAAAATGCTCTAGAGCATGAGTAAGTGTTTTTAGGTACCTGTGGGAGTCAAATGCATTGTTTTGTATGCCATACTGTCATATAGTCTACTCTTAACACAAAGCTTTTCAAACATGACTTTCAAATGTGATGAAATTCTGTCACGTTTGCATTATCAGGACAAACGAGAGAACATTAAACTTATTTATGGGGACTTGGGGTAATTTGTGTCTTCTAAAAGGACACTTGAAGAGCATTTTTGTAAAAGAAATCTTTTGCATTTACAAGGTGGTGGTAAAACACAATTAGTTTATCCTGAGACCAAGCTTACTGAACCTGTTAGGGTGTGGATGTTTTGGTCCATGCCAACTGGGAAAGTGGGAAAGTGGGAAAGGGGAGAGGGAGAGAGCTGGAGTGGTTCAGTGGAATTGGGATTGTCTTGAGGCTTGCAGAGGATTTATGAACTAGAAAAACAAGTGTTGTTTGGGCAGCCGTTTTGAAATGATGCAAACTATTGTAATTTTCACTTTTTCCAGATAATTCCCTCAGCATTTTGGCAAAGCATAATGGATTCAACCGCCAGAAGCAAGAAGTCTATCTTTTACCAATCATAATCAGTGATAGCGGGAATCCTCCTCTGAGCAGCACCAGTACCCTGACCATCCGGGTCTGTGGCTGCAGCAGTGATGGTGTTGTCCAGTCTTGTAATGTTGAAGCTTATGTACTTCCGATTGGACTCAGTATGGGCGCCTTAATTGCCATATTAGCATGCATCATTTTGCTGCTAGGTATGTATTTTCTTCATAGCCGAATGGTCACCATTTTTCTGGTTCATAAATGACTGTAAAGAAGGACAGAAAACCCTAACCCAGCCTAGAAAACCCTAATTAGCATTTTTTGGAAGAAAAATTCCTTTGTATATACTTCTCCAAGCTTTGAGGTCATTAAGAGAAGAGAGAAAAAAAAGAATTGTAATAGTAAATATTCAATTGGAGAGAACTATTCAGTGCCTTTTTTAATCCCATCACTGGTGAAAAGACTAAGCATAATGGTGGTGGAAGTGGGGATGGACCTTTATGTGGTTACAACAGCAACTATTACATTAGAAGGCCTCCAGGTCTTCTGATACACACCAGTTTACTTCAATGGGGGCACACATATGTCCAAAATACTCTTTTATCTAAACAATGTATAGATTGGGTTACTGAGTCCATCCAATCACAAAATTTGGTAAGACAAAAACAAACAAACAAGCAAAAAAAAACCCAAGCAAACAAAAAATACATTTTCTTCAAAATTGCATTGTTTCTCAGATATTTTTCTTGATACTACAATCAAATTTAGATGAAGACTGCAAAATAAGAAAAAGTTTTTGTAACTTTTCCACTAAAAAATCCAATTATAAAAATGAGATTAGACAGTAGGAAGACACACAAAAGGAAAGTTATATCTTATCCTGCCCTTAGATGAAGGTTATGTCAGTTTTTACCTTCCTGGTTACATCTGTTCTGTTCACCCAGTACCCTGAGTTGATCATCGTTTCCCGCCACATTTTTTTAATGTCATTAGCCCAAGTTTGGTGTGGCTGATCTGGCTAGTTTTTTATGTGTTCCTCTCCCTTCCCCGACCCGTAGTCCTACCTTACCAGATAGTGGAGTGCTAGCTTTCATACAAGAGAAGAAGTTGCCCATGCAAAGTTGACATTCACCTTAATATATCATTTCATCTGTGAATGGACATTATTTTATTGGAAAGAGTCTTGAAGGACTGATTTTAAAAAAACACAAAGTGTACTGAATATGATCTATTCAGCTCCTTTTTCTTTATAGAAGAGGGTCATGGAGCCAAAAAGTATTGAACGAACTGCCCAAGACACACAGCAAGTTAGTTATGCTATCGGTGCTGTTTCCCTTTTTGGGCCGTTCACTCTAGAGCTCCTAACGGTATTAAATGTAGCTTTCACCATAAACAAATGCAAACTTGTGCTTTTAACCCAGCTTCTTCATCACCATTTAATAAACAGAAGCAACCTGGAATAGAATTCACTCAAAATCCACTGCTCATACTTCAGAAAGGTATTTCACTTAATTCCCAAGTGAATGCATGAAAGGTACGTGCTCAGTAAGTTTTTAAATAGCGCCCCTCTCTCTTAACATACACGATGCGTTGCTTGTGAAATTATACCTGAGTCTGGCTAATCGCTATTTTGTGTTTTTCCTGTAGTCATCGTGGTGCTGTTTGTAACTCTGCGGCGACATAAAAACGAGCCTTTAATTATCAAAGATGATGAAGATGTGCGAGAAAACATCATTCGCTACGATGACGAAGGAGGAGGGGAAGAAGACACGGAGGCTTTTGACATTGCAACTTTACAAAACCCAGATGGAATTAATGGATTTTTACCCCGTAAAGATATTAAACCAGATTTGCAATTTATGCCAAGGCAAGGGCTTGCTCCAGTTCCGAGCGGTGTGGATGTGGATGAATTTATAAATGTGCGGCTACACGAGGCAGATAACGACCCCACAGCCCCACCGTACGACTCCATTCAGATTTATGGCTATGAAGGCCGAGGGTCCGTGGCTGGCTCCCTCAGCTCCCTGGAGTCCACCACCTCAGACTCGGATCAGAATTTTGACTACCTCAGTGACTGGGGTCCTCGCTTTAAGAGACTGGGCGAACTCTACTCTGTCGGTGAAAGTGACAAAGAAACTTGACAGTGGATTAGGAATGAATCAGTGGGAACTGAGCATTCTGTAATATTCTAGGGTCACTCCCCTTAGATACAACCAATGTGGCAATTTGTTTTAGAGGCAAGTTTAGCACCAATCATCTATAAACTCAACTACATTTTAATGTTGAACCAAAAAAGTAATAATAAAAATAAAAAAGTATATGTTAGGAGGTTATAAATCTTGTGGAGTGTGAATTAAAGTATGTGGAGTGTCTAGAAGTCTTTGGATATTTGATATTTACCTGACCACCACAGAGATTGGGATCCTGGCTCGTCCTTAGAGAAATGGTTTAAAAAGAGGAAAAAATCAAACTTAAAAAGGTGCTTTCTTAGAAAAATGGACCTGCAAGAAATTTGCTACTGATATGTGTCTTCTGCAAGGATTTTTATAAATGCAAATGGTTTTTTCCCCTTCACCAATAAGGATCCCGCCACAAATGATAAAGCAATACTTGGTCTGCTGTACACTCTGACTTTCTGGAGCTTTGGGAGGCCTCCTAGATTATACGGTACAGTGACCACACCTTGTACATAATTGTTGGCCCCATTCATCAGAGACTGAATAGCATCTTTAAATATTGTGTCGAGCCTTAAAATATTCACATGCTTGTAATCCATTCCAGGGTGGGGACTGCCAACTCAATAGTGGGAGGAGAGAAATCCCATTCAAACAGGCTTGTTCTCTGGAAGCAGGATTACTCATCCCCCCCGGTTCATCTTCTCCCACAAGGACACAAAGATAAATTGTGTCACACAGTGGACTACATAAGAGACAGATGATTTTATTGCTAGCGCGTGAATTTATTTGTTTAATCCTCGAAATAAATATTTTATTGATGTCCATTAATGCTTTTATTTATTAAGGTTGGTAATCTATAGATTAAGGGACTATATGAAAAAAAACCCTAAATTATATCCATTAATAATACTTTAGATTGTTTTATATAAATATATATACAATGACTGTTTAATACATGTACATTTTGATGAGATGAGTATGGCAGGCAATATTATCAAAAGGGAAGCTAATAGTCTCTTTAGAGTAGAAAGTGTTATTGTGACTGGTGATGGCAGGAACAGCATTTTCCCAGAGAAACTTTTGGACTGTTTTCTATTTTGTTCATAATCCTAGTATTTGGTGTTTTTACTACAAGCACAAACATCTGAAAGTATATTGATTCATGTGAATATTTAAACTCTAGACTTTTAGATGCCTACATAATGCCCTGCCCAATAAACATGCTTCAAGTTGCCTCCACAGTTTTAGAGCAGGAACTGATTTGTACATAATTTTACTGCTTCTGTTTTTAGCACTTCTCTCCCTGATCTTCATGGTGATGCACAGAATGTCTTAGACTCCAAAAGAGAACAGCACTAGAAGATGTGAGCATATTCAATTTCTAATGCAAACCTGCCATTTAGGAGTAGAAAATGTATGATAAAACTCAAGTACTACATGCAGATCATTTTAATTTTCTACTTTGCTTTAATGCAATATTGTTTATTTACTCCATGTATTGTATTCAGAGAAACTCCTGTATTGTTTCCTACTTTGTGAAATATATTTTTATAAATACCTTTGTTGTCATCACTTTTTTTCCCCATGAGATGAAGATCGATTAACAGAGTCATCAACTCTAATTAGAATTCTAGAACGTTCAACTAAATTATCATAAGGATCACTTTTATTTGTAAGAGTCTTCATTATAAAGAACCAGAAATGAGAAATGGTTTGGCAATGATCACACAGCAAGATACCAACAGGGACATTAAAGAAACACAGTGTATGTAAAGGCTAGTCCAGCTGTGCCAGTTGGGTCCTCCTGGAAGCAAATGCTAAATCAGAGTTAGGAGTAAAAGATAAAAGAGAAAGGAAACAGGATTGAGCAGGGAAAGTTTTCATACAGGAATGCAGATTTTAAAACTTGTAAAAGTAGAGAGATTAGGAAGCAGGATTTGACAAGAGAGCCTTAGACTGCTTAGCAGACCTGACAAATCTTTGCAAGGCAAAGCAGGGATTTTAATGGAATCCTGTTAGAGGAGTCTCTCATTGGGAAAAAATAGACTCCAGGTACTTCCCTGGTGGTCCAGTGATTGAGAGTCCACCTTCCAATGCAGGGGGCGTGGGTTTGATCCCAGGTCAGGGAACTAAGATCCCACATGCCACGGGGCAACTAAGCCCGTGTGCCCCAACTAAAGAGCCCGTGGGCCTCAATGAAAGATCCCGCAGGCCGAAATTAAGACCTGATGCAGCCAAAAATAAATAAATAAATAAATATTAAAAAAGAAAAAAAATAGACTCCAGTTGCCCTGCTATCTCAGTCATTGGCTTGGGGCTGCCTGAGAAAAGTATGGCTTTGGCTAGAAAACCAAAGGCACCAACTTCTGGAGGCTGACTCCACTGTGATTTTTATGAAGTTTGACTATTATACTTAGAATTTACAACTACCCAGTGCTCAGTGACTTAACTGACACCTTACTGAGTTTCTCTTGCCTGAGAATAGTTCGTCTTTAGTGCTTATCATCATGGCTATTGAACACTTTTCCATGAAGTCAAAATGATGGCCCAAATTGACTTTAAAATACACCAGGACTTGGCACAGTGACTAAAGCAAATACTTGGTGAATGCAGGTCATTAATGGTAGTTTTAGTAGTAACCAATACTAATATTCTGACTATCTCACATTCTAAACCAAGGCGAGATTATTACTTCACTTATCTCTTGCATACCGGACTCATTTCTAGTGTACCTTTCAGTGAAATGGCATAGGTTAGAGACATATAAACATGTCTAACAAAAATTACACTAGTTTTCAGGAGTATGAAATCCATATCTTCCAATCTTGGCAATCAATAAAATAATCTTCATATGGTGATTTTCAAGGGCAGGAGATAATATCTGGTATACCAGTTGTCCAATCTTATCTCAAAATTTACTTTGCCCAGAAAGAGAGAATGAAAGTGTGGTTTTCTTGTTGATTTTCTTTGTCACCATCATGCTGACTGTGCTTAATAGCCCATTTAAGGTTTTTTTTAATATGGAATCAAGTAAATGATACCATGTTCATACAGGGATGAGCTATACTTTTAGAGTACCCTGAATTTAATAAAGATCTGAGGAATATACACACACACTCTCACACACACACCCCTACCTTGACTTCAAGTACTTTTTACTTTGGCAATAGAGTTGCTAAAATTTCCTGAACCAAAAGAGGTTGATGGGGTTCCTAAACTTTTAGGATTTGAGTATGCCATACACAACTCTTTAAATAATGCATTTTTTAACTTTATTAAAGTGACTATTTTTGTCTCTGTGCATTGTTTTCTGTCGCAGCAATACTGACATATGTCTTACATATTACATGTGTGGCTATTTGGCAAAAGAAATGCTCATTCAGTCCATAGGCATTTTAATGTGTCTGTAGGTCTTTATTGTGTCCCAAGCATCAGTCTTTTTTCATTCTTGAAACTTATCCCTGCCCAAGGGTTCTCTGCCTAATGGAGAAGAACCAGTGAGTTGGAACCAAGTGAGACAAAATTATCTCCCTCTGCCTACTTCACAATTCAAGGTCCCTGCCTGGGGAACTAATGCATCCCTGGGTGATTGGACACCACATGGGATCAATTCAGCCTCACCCCTGTTCACTATTTGAACAAATCAAATTACAAAAATGTCTTTTAAACATCCATATATGTAGACTAAAGAGTACTGAAGCCATTCTTTATAATAATCTTTTATGAGTATAGTAATAAGATTAAAAATAGTTTATAATAGGATGATTAAAATATGCTAGAAATTAAATTCAAGTTTAGCCTGGCCACGCAGAATTGTGATTTCTAGAATATGGACTTTACAGTAATAGTGTTTTGGAGAAATGTGTGGGTACGTGTTTGTATGTATGTAAAATAAAACTTAGATTCACTGGCATCACCAGTGAAACAAGAATGCTGAGAAAGAGCCAAGTGTGTCTTTGGGAGAGTTTTTTGCTTAATCAGATGCTTAACGTAAGACAAGTCTCTGCATGAGACTTGGAAATCTCCTAGGAGCAGCAAGATTCCACACTGAGACCCAACAGAGTTCTGGGCTATGCTGAACTCTGGAGAAGGAAAAGCAGGTGCTGAGAGCTAAGTAGCCAATTACTCTTTATAGCCACATAAGACAGGAGGCAAGCAGGCCTTTCCAACAAGTTGTATTATGCGATCACTGGCTTTGCAGGGAATCTCACGAATGTATAACCTTCTGATTGCCTTTTTGATTGAAAGTTCCATCTGAGATCAGGGCAGTGCAACCGGTAATAAGATTTCAAAAAATCCCATCACTGGCACTGTTGGAAGGGCTGAGCATGACTGAAATCCCATCACTGTCAGTCAAAAAATAAGGTAACAGTGGGCATCACTATAAAAGTGATATAAATTCACAATTTAAACATGAATATCAACACTGAAAAGACTATATATAAACATATATATTTATATACACATATATATTTATATACACACACTCAAGGTTTTAGAAATAAATTTATATTTGCAATTTTTCATCTCCCAATCACACGCTACCAAAAACCTGGAATGGTGGCTTTTTGTTTTTCTGAATCTAACTTTGAAAGAAATTGGATTGAAGGTAAAGGATTTTAAATGCTGGTTTTTATTTAAGAATGAAATAATGACTCGCAATACCTGAAATCAGAATGAAATGCATAACATTGTAAAGCTGGATTAGATTTCTTTAAATATTGTTCTGTAGAGACAATAATTGTAGAATGTATTTTGCAAGGAATATAGTTTTCAACATTATTTTTATTTTCCTCTATTCCAGTACTTTTTAAAATTTTTGCTATACAAAGCTTCTTTGCAAAGTTACTCAGCTGGCCAGACCATGTTGCATGTATTGTTGTCATTGCTGTTATTGCTGTTTATGATGATTGTAGAAGACAGAAATTCTATGAGTAAAGTAGACGTTTATTTTCATTATTTTCTTCTTAGTCAAGACACATTTATATATCACCTGGTATACTTTTTGTTGTTATTGTTTAAATGATATATTCTTGACATTAAAGATATTCTAGTCCCAGTATTTTCCACCCAGTCCTAGTATTATGGGGGTCATGCCACTTAAAATCCCCCTGACTTGATGGTCTATCTATAAGAGAATTGTGTCTCCTACAAATATTGAGCCATCACCCTGCTCAACAATCGGGTTATGTAGTTGATATGGAAAGATTACATGAGATGATGAGATAGCATCTCCAAACATATTTCTTTTATTTATAAATTTGAGCTAATGAATCTCATCTAAACTAATTGTCAAAACATTCTTTTTCTATGGTTGTCAACTGTTATTTGCATCAAGGTTTAAACTTAGGTTGGTCTGACATTAAAGCCCGTGACTTTCGACTAAACAACATTTTCTGTAATCATGTGAGGCTCGTAATGGTAAGAAATAGAAACTAAGTTACATACAGTGATATGGAAGAACTGAGGAGGAAGAAAGTGACTCGAAATGGGAAGTCTTCATGGAGAAGTTTTAAAATAAGATGAGAACTGAAGCAACAGTAATCACAGCTTTTCAAACACCCAACACTAAGAGGAGGAAATTATCAAAAGATCACATTTATAGATTAATGACATTTTTATGGACATTCAGAAAGATCTGGAAAGTGAGTGCTCATAGGAACTCTAGGTTTGCCTAAATTGAGGCATGTTTTGGGGATGAGAAAAATGAGGTTCAGAGATGTCTTAAGGGATTTTTCATGGTTAAATTACACTTCTAATAAGTGAAAGAGGCAGGAATCAAACTCTGGTCTTCTAGTTCATTGCTAGGACTGTGAAGTTGTAAGTGTTTTTGTGTGCATGCTCCCCCCTCTTATATTTATAGAAGTTTCATCTGGGTTGCAAGGCAGGTAGGCATTTGCTGGAGGAATTGGTATTTGGTTCTCTCTTCCCCCAACTCGAGTTACCTGCCATCATCTGACACACATCTTGAGTGTAAGTATTATCTCTTGCAAGTATCTTTATTAATAGATCATAGGTGCCTCTATTATCATCCACAGATGACAGAAGAAGGGTTGTTATAAGGAATAGCACAGGATGCTGTCTGAGAAGGAAAATGGTAGAAAACAAAGGCTTCAATGAACCCAGAGACTCAGACAAGAAAAGAAAATGAAAGATCACTGAAGGTAAATTTTAATTCCTTCAGATCTCCTCTGTTCATGCAAAGATATCCAGGGCCACTCTGTGACTCCTCATAAAAATCAGCTGGGGTTTAACAGCTACGGTCTAACTGAACACAACAGGAGTTACTGGGATCCTTCTCTCTCCCTAATATGTGCATTCACTCATTGTCACTTCACCTAATGTTATTTTCTAGGTTTTCTTTAATTCAACCTCTAAAGTTTGAGAATTATTACACATTTGTCAAGTCTAATTGTTTCATGAGTGAATGGACTATCTAAGCCCAAGGACAGAGCTACAAATAACCATATTGCAAATAAACTTAAAAAAAAAGAATCTTTCTAAATTTTTTACAAATATGTGCTAGCTTCTATAATCATAAACCATTTGCCTTGCCTTTCTAAGACATGGAGTCGGATTGAATCAATTATAGAAACAAATAAATAATAAAACATTAGATTTGTCTATGCTGTGGAGAAGGTAAATAGACAGTTCTATAAAAGTTCAGAGAAATAATATCTAACCCTGCCAAGGCACACTGTACTGCTAGAGACTATGTTACAGTGAGTCTTGGACAGAGCAGATCAGTACTCTGGGAGCATCAGTAAGTAAGGTCAGGCTAGGTCCAGGCACTTGAAAAGGAATTGTGCTGCTGGGATAAATCTCTCAACGGACTTTACTGTTAGTGCTTCTTACCATATGAAATTCTCCATATGATAAAACTTCCAATAACCTTATTTATTTTACAATATATGCCTAAGATTTCCACTAATCTGAGTGCTGAGAATACAGCAGTAAATAGGACGGGATGTGTGAGGGGTCTGTTTCTTCAAAGACTTGATGGTACAGGAGAAATGTAGATGAGCAGAAGTAAGAAAAAAAAAAAAAGATGATACAATAGAACATAAAATGGATGGGACACTAGATGTTATACATAGAATGGACAGAGTGATATTTGAGTTGCTATGTGAAATCACCATGATAAGAGCAAACTACAGTAAAGGTCTAAGGAAAAGTTTGTGTTAGCTGTTCTGCTGCGCTAAATCAATGGGCAAGAAATGAAAATGATGCCTAGATAAAAGTAGATGAGGGTGAAAGTGACACAATATGATGTGGAGAGTTGGGGAGAGACCATACTATACAAGTCCTTGTTAACCAGAATAAGGAGCTCAGGTTTACTTTACATCAAAGGCAATTGAAGGGATCTAAAGGTAAAGAAATGATATGATCTGGCTTATATTTTTAAAAAGATCACTGCCTCCTCTAATCACCCACAGCAGAGGGATAACAGAATTTAGAGTCCTGGGGAAAGCCCTACATGGAGTATGTAAAGGAGCTTCTAGAAAATGTTACTATACTTTGATTCTTCTATATATCAATACATAAAGGACACAATTAGTCTCAGGCAGAAAAAGTCCAGCCAGTCTGATTATTTTGTTTCTTTAGCCTTCTAGAAAAGAAAAGGAAAAAAAAGGAAAAAAAAAGAGCCTCCATATTAATGAGCTCACTGCTGGCTGGCGTATGATGGGTTCACTTACTGGAAATATTTCTTAATGGAAATGAAGAGTGAGATCCTGAAATACTTATCTATGATTATCTTAAAGCAAGGGAAAAGGTCACATATGGCTTTATATCATAAACATAATACATTGTCCAGGAAGCATTCCCAAGGTGTCCCTTTTCTTCAGAGTGAATGCTAATTCTCAAGGGAAGAGGAATTTTGGTCTTTGTGGTTTAGCTATGATTAAAAAAAATAAAAATCAGAAAAGGACACACTCAAAAAAATCTTTTTTTTATTGCCAATTAATGATAAGTCCATCTGGTTCTCTGTAAGTTGAGGAGCTTGACACTTAATAAATGCTGGGTGCATAGAACTGAAGTGATATCAGTCTGGAGGAAAACATCTTATATTTATAAGACATTCTTATATAAAAAGCTATTTTAAAAGGATGCACCTTACTTGTTATGCACTTATTACGCTATAAGATGCACTTATTATGCTATAAGATGTCATGGGGCCAAAGACAATAAGATTCAATTCCTGCCTGTGAGAGCATCCAGTCTTCTGTGGTAGCATAACACAACTTTTTTTTTAATCATAGCATTGGGATTTGAAACAAGTTTTAGCACTTTCAAATTGTTATAGGAGCACTGAGTCAAAATAAGTAATGCTTCTTGAGTTTTGGGAAAGGTACAAAAATATTTATCAACCTATGCAATACAGAAAAAGTTATTCAGTTAGTATATAGGTGAGAGATGGAATGTACAAGCAAAAATAATATCACAAGTGAAAAGCAGGAGGGCATGACAGACCCAAAGAGCCTCAAGAAGACATAGTATGTATCTTAAAACTTGGCAGGGATAAACCAAGAACTGACCATTACAGACCCATTTATTTTTCCCGTAAAAGATCAATGGAAGGCTTCCCTGGTGGCGCAGTGGTTAAGAATCTGCCTGCCATTGCAGGCGACACAGGTTCGAGCCCTAGTCTGGGAAGATCCCACATGCCGTGGAGCAACTAAGCCCGTGCGCCACAACTACTGAGACTGCGCGCTAGGGCCCATGAGCCACAACTACTGAGCCCTAGGGCCACAATTACTGAAGCCTGCGCACCTAGAGCCTGTGCTCTGCAACAAGAGAAGCCACCGAATGAGAAGCCCACACACCGCAACGAAGAGTAGCCCCTGGCTCGCTGCAACTATAGAAAAGCCTGCGTGCAGCAACAAAGACCCAAGGCAGCCAAAAATAAAAATAAATAAAATAAATACATTTATTAAAAAAAGATCAATGGAATTTAATAGTGTATTAATAAGAAATATATCTTATTTTAATATGGTTCATTCTATGAATATAAAGATAATTTAGTATTATATTTAATTGACTATCAAAGACAAAAACATCATTGAACATTTATATAGATGCATTAGAAAAATTCTGATAGACTTCATGATCTACGTAATGTTTAAAAAAAGAAAAAAAAAAACCTAAGTAATAAGCAGAGATGGGAAGTTCTTTAAGTTAATAATCTACCCAAATCCTATAGCAAATAAAATATTTAATAGAGAATTGTAAGGTACATTCCTTTAATATGGAGATAAGAAAAGAATGGCTGTCCTCACTTCTTTGGTTCAATATAATATTGTAGAGCCTGGCTACCACCGTTACACAAAGAAAATCAAAAACAGAAACAAAGACTTAAAGATTTATGGAAAAAAGTAAAGAAGTGTCCTTAGTTGCAGGTGACATTACCATATACATAGAAAAGTTAACAGAATAGACAAACTATTAATACTAAACAGAGTTCAGCTGAGTGATATATCATTGATAGAAGGACTTAAAATGTTAAAGATGTCAATTATTCTAAGCATCAATCTATAATTTTCATTCCATTACAATCAAAATTATAGCAGAATTTTGTGACCAACTCAACATCTTCTTTTTTTCAGATTTGATTTTAGTAGTTATAGAGCTCCATTCTTCAACATAAAACTTAGTAAGACTAGTAGAGAGCGGAGGAGGGAAGGGTATTTCTCACACTTACAGATAAGAAAGACTTACTACCAAGTTGTGAAACTAAAACAAGAAAACAACAACAACAAAAGCAATAAAAAATAAATCTATGGCATTCCTGTTGCAGGTGCAGAAGCATACTCAAGTAGGTGAACTAATAATCGAACTAAGTATAGCCAGAAAAAAAGGAAATGTGAAAACAATAAGCTATTACTTCAAACTCATGAGACAGGTCTAAAAAAGTGGATATGGCCAAGTATTGGTGAAAATATAAAAAATGAGACGCTTCGTACAGTACATCTACCTTATGATCCAGCAATGCCATTTCAGGGTATAAACCCCAGAGAAATTCTTGCACAGATTCATAGGTAAATATACATAATATTATTCATTCTACTGTATTTTTTTTTAAACAAGATGCTGAAAGCACTGTATTCATCTACACAAGGAGAATGGATATTAAGGGCTACTATGGGGCATTTAGAAGTAAAAACATAAATTCACATAGTCCCATGTATATCAATTTTGAAAATACTGTCAAGTGAAAAAACATAAAATAGAGAATGATCTTTATGGCACCATAACATCTATACTAATTAAAAACGGATTCACACAAATATACACTTTACAAAGGACACATATCCAAGAATATTTACTACTGCATCACGTGAGAAAAAAGAATGACCCAACTATTTGCATTTGAGTTTCAGTAAGGAAATGAATACATAAATAAAAATAAAATGAATAAGATGATTACTGTGTATGGAAAACAATAAATAAGATATGTCTTGGACTTAGTGTTCAGTAGAGAAAAAACATTAGGAAGAGGATGAGTGGTGTTTTGATTATGAAAGTTCAAACGTGCTAAGAAGTCTAGACATAGATGGTGAACTCCAGCCTATGGGATTTGTTCTGCAGAACAACAGGAACCCATATGATTTTGATAAGTACTCTGAGTAAAAGTTAAAATTTCAAATATATTTCACATTTGGTGATTTGCTCCAACTATCCATCCCCCTCTTAGAGGTCACAATCAACATTTGCAAACTAAAGACTCTTAGAGGGACTTACCTGGTGGCGCAGTGGTTAAGAATCTGCCTGCCAGTGCAGGGGACACGGGTTCGAGCCCTGGTCCAGGAAGATCCTGTATGCTGTGGAGCAACTAAGCCCGTGCACCACAACTACTGAGCCCACGTGCCACAACTAATGAAGCCTGTGTGCCTAGAGCCCGTGCTCCGCAACAAGAGAAGCCACCGCAATGAGAAGCCTGCGCACCCCAACAAAGAGTAGCCCCCACTCACCGCAACTAGAGAAAGCCCGCAGGCAGCAACAAAGACCCAATGCAGCCAAAAATAAATAAATAAATATATAAAGACTCAGAAATCCTATTGCAATGAAAATGTTTAATCTGTTTATTCCAGGATTTCTCAAATATAATTAATTTTTTAAAATTGAAACACCAAATTCACATACACACAAGCCCTGTGACCATAGCAGAGACCAAAAGGAAGAAGAAAGACTCCTCTTCTTCTGTCCTAGCAAGTACTCAGCCAATTAAATGAAAAACCATGGACTCTTTGTTTACTATAGTCCTCCCAACTTCCTTTTTCCCTCTATAGAAGAGTTCTCCTTACCTTGCTGTGTAGGAACTTAAACATGGCTCACCAAGTTTGCAGATCCTGAATTGCAAGTCGCAGCTGATCCTGAATAAACCCACCTTTGCTGGAGAAATATCTGGTAGTCTATCAGGTCAACACAAGATGGAGGCTGTAATCCAGAGAAGAAGATGGAAAGGAATTGGTATTTGATAAGAGGGGCACTATTTTCTCACCTGTAATAAGAAGGAACAATGAATGGACTATGCATTTACACATTCTAAAAATAAAAATAATAGTTTTTTTGGGTTTTTTTGGCCATGCTGCATGGCATGTGGGATCTTAGTTCCCCGACCAGGGATCAAACCCATGCCCCCTGCATTGGAAGCACAGAGTCTCAACCACTGGACTACCAGGGAAGTCCGTGAAAGTATTTCTTAAAATCTTATTATGCTTATAACTACTGTGCTGGACACATGCAGGTTAGGAAGACCAATGAGGTTACTGCCTCATGGAACTTTCATTTAGTAGCCATTTCAGACAGATGAAGGAAAGCAGAATTTCCCACCCCAAAATTTGCCTCTTTGGCATAAGGATTATTTTAGGCTCATTATTTATTTATTTATTTTTCATTTGTTTCTTTTTCTTTCTTTTCTTTTTTTTTTTTTTAGGCTAATTATTTTTAAGAAACAGCAGACATAGGAAAGGCTCTAAAAATTGAGTAGAAGTTCCCTTTTGTTAGAGACATTTACGTTTATAAGGGAAATCTCCATCTGTAAGGGTGTTGTCCTCTCAGTACCAGGAAGAGGAGTTGCCTAAATATCTAGAATCTCTTATCAATGAAGAAAGGAGGGACTTAAATCAATCTGCATAACAACCACACCCTTACTTACTGTACTTTTCCTGGTAACCTCCGGAAACTGTCTCTCCTTCCCCACCCCCAAGACCTTTCTTTGGTCTTTAGCTAGAGATGTTATTTAAGGTGATGGCTGGGGCCATTTGGGGGGAATTACTTAGTTTTCCTGGTTCTCTCCCATGTACATAGGTGCACAGGAGGTATACATGTTATTAAACTTCTGTTTTTGTTGTTGTTGTTGTTGCTAATGTCTTTTTGTTACAGATGGGTCTCAGCCAAGAACCCAGAAGAGTGCAACAGCACTTAAAACAATGACCAGCTAAACTGGTCTTGTCTCCTTACATAGGTTTATTGATTAATCAAACCTTGACTTATTTTAGAGACAGCACTGAGAATGTGCAAGACAGGAACTCCTGTCGCCAGGATGACCTAAGGAACCAAGCATTTCAGTCTACAAAACTCATAGAATGGAAATGTTGTCACCGGAGCCCTTTACAAAGCAAGAAGTTCTTCAATAAGGACAATCTAGCTTCTATCAGCATGAGTAACCCCTTAAATTTCACCCTGGACTCTGGATCAAGGAAGAGATTTGAGCCCTGCCTCCTGTCTCCTTGCCAGCTGACCTTGCAATAAACCTCCTTCTCTTCTCTAAAGTCGGTGCCATAGTATTGGCTTCTATGCATATGAGGCAGGGAATCCTAGCTGGGTAACAAGGGTAGAGGAAAAACGATTTTTCCTCCCTCACACAGATGATAAATAAACAAAAGTAAACAAATAAATGGAATGCCTTAAAGACAAAAAGGCAGTTTAGATGGAATGAGAGTAATGAGAGAGGAGAGTTTAGATAGAGCAGTCAGAGAGGGCCTCTCTGAGGAGGTGGCATTTGTGCAGAGACCCAAGTGCGGGTATGAGCTGTGCTAAAATCTGAAGGAGGAATGCAGAGGAAAGCAAAGAGAAAAGGAGATCAGAGAGAGGAAAGTCCCATGATGCTGTTTCTAAACAAAAGCAAGTTTATGCCTCAGCAGGAGGCAGGTGCTTTTGCAGCTACTTGGGGTTAAAATAACTTAAAAAAAAACAAAACTCTAATGTCAGTTCATTTTAAAAAGAAATCTACTAGCAGCCCATCCTGAGGCACTTGACCATGGATTCCCACATCATGCCTTTCTTTTTTTCTGAGCATTTTGAGGTAAATCTCTACACGGTGTACTCTATGTCCCTGTTTTAATATTCTGTTTAATCTTTTTTAAAAAAATATCACCTGGGTGTTGTGCAAAGCTTGTTCTCAAACCTACTGCAAACATTACTCCAGTCTCCAATAACTGGTGAAATACTGCAACCTGATGTTTCAGCTGCTACAAAGTTCCTGGTTCCTTCAGGAATGTTTTACATTTCACTGGTGTAATGACAGAGATTATGATTATCTACAGTATGTAATTACATCCATTAATAGTAACAGCACATTTTTACATTAATTATAATGAGAATTAATGGGTAGTTATATGGATTTTCGGCTACAAGGAAAAATTTTGGTACCAAGTACTCTTGTATAGCCAAAAATGAATTTATGCATAAATTTACTTTGGTAATTATTTTAGGAAATAATGAGATTTCAAGTTCCAGTTACCATGAATTATGGAAATTAGAAAAAAAAAATAGAGAGAGAGAGAGAGGGAGAGAGAGAGGGAGAGAGAGTGAGAGAGAGAGAAATTGGGCTTTGGAACTCTAAAGGGAAGGAATTTTATTGGAAGAGGAGGCAGTTTGGCATGGAGGTTAAGGAGGTAAAGACAGATGGACCTCAATTAAAACCTAATATCTGCCACTTATTGGCTCTTATTTAAACTTTCCCACCCTTGGTTTCTTCCTCGTTTGTAAGTTAGGACTCACGATAATGACTGCCCTGAGCTGTACAAATTTAAGGAGATAATTCTGTAAATTTTCAGCATGCTGCCTGGTATATCATAAATACTCAATAAATGGTAGTTGCATATATCATAAATACTCAATAAATGGTAGTTGCATATATGGAGAATAGGGAGGCGGGTTTATGTAATAAAGCCTTAGGAAATGTATATATGTATTTTCCCTAAAGGTCTAAGAGAAGGTAAACTCATTTAGAGCTATATTCTTTGATATCCACAAGAGAATATGGACCAAATATAAGTGAGGCTGAGAGAGCCAGGAGGTGAATATGGAAATGATATTTCATGGCCCATAAAATCAGAAAGGCATCACAATTTTGAATGGAACACCAACCACAATTAGAAAATAAATTCCCTCCTGGCATGCATATTATCCCTAATAAGGCAAAATGAACTTACAAGCATCTCACTAAAACACAGGGGAGTGAGATACTAAAATTCTTTAGGTGCCCAGGCCTGGTTAAAAGAGATTAATGTGTGATAGAAATTATTACTAATTTAGGACTTGCAAAATGCCTTCAAATGTTTACATGAAGCCTTACTCCCTAAATATTTCTCAATCTCTCTCTCCCTCACCTCCCTCATACTTACGTTTCTCAGTGTAACTACTCTTGCCTGGAAGGGTTGCAGAATATTTCTTCCCATGATGGGAAGAGATGGAGCTTTTTCTACATTTTGAAGTACTCAAAATCTTAATTATCTCAGTTTCATTTATTAAATCACCCAATCCTCATGGCAACCATTGTGGTAGTCAGGGCAGGGGCGGTTAGTCCCATTTTTGCATCTGGCAAATATTTGCCTTGAATTCTATTAAGATACATTCTCCTTCCTTCACTCAATTAATCATAAGGGTCTCTCCATTCTTTCAGACCATAAAAACAGAAGGCAAAATAACTGTACAATCAGGGTGGTCATTAACAATTCTTTGTGTGAATTTGTCTTTCTTTCATCCACTGCCTCAATTAAGAACACATCAGCATTATGAAGAAAAGAAAACACCTTGACATTTTCCAAATCTTGACAAAGCACAGAGCCTTCAATAATGTGATTTGCATTCCCTCCTGTATTTCCTACTGCAGGGTCTATTAAATGTCCCATGCAGATGGCTGTCAAGCAGGCCTGGGAACAATGCTGCATACAAAAATCTCCCTGGTGGATCCAGGAAAGGCACCCTCTGTCTTCCGCCTGCAGACTTGAAATGGCTTCTGCTTGAAGTCTTTTTGCCTTCATTAGTGGAAAATTTGCTTCACATTTGGAGACATGAACTCAAGGGATGCAGGCTAATGTTCTCTTAAATTGGGTTTAAGATTAGACCTCACTCCTAATATCCTGCCATATTTAGAGTCTTTAAGAATCCTAATTTCCTCCAAAGAGAGCCTAATTTAATCTCTCTTTCAGATGGGCCCTTGGCAATATGTGCCACATCTCAGAGAGACCCTAGCTCTGTTTCTCCACCTTCAATACCTTCACTTAAGGGTATCCAAATTGGCTTTCCCCCATGAATCAGTAGCAGTGATTTCAAAAGACTTCATTTGGGCCTCATAGGGCACCATGTTTGTTACATACATGGCCCAATACAAAATATGGCTCATTTCAGGGAGAGCTCTTTTGAACTCTTCAGAGAAGCCACTGTCTTGCTGCTGCAGATAAACAATAAGCTTATATTGGTAATATGAGAGGGTAATTATCCAGCTCTTAAATAGAGAAGAGGACAATTCAGAGGTCAGTGGGCAAAGGAGAGTCGAGATTCACATGGAATCCAAATCAAATCATCTCATGGCGTAGTTGGAGAGTGTTTTCCTTAGTCATGCCTCCTTCCCTTCTGGTAGCAAAATAGAAATTGGAGTCTTTATAATTATTGAAACAAACTAATGTACACTTTAGTATCACAAAACTGTCATTGTAGATTTTAAGCGTAGTAATGGAGCAAAAACGGTATGAGATTTCAATCTATGTTCCCTTTATCCATCCGTATATCCATTCATTCATTCATTCCTGGCAGCCACTGTTCTAGACAACTGGATAACATCACTGAACAAAAGAGCCATAACATCAGCTCTCCAGGTACTTACAGTATTATGAAGGAGACAGACAATAAACAATAAACATAAAACAATATTCTTCTGTGGAGACTTGTGTATTCCCTGAATATTAATCTTATTTTATCCTTAGGTCATTTTTTTTGTATAAACCTCTCTGAATCCATTTATCCACAAAACTCTAAAATTTGTGTGTGTGTGTGTGTGTGTGTGTGTGTGTGTGTGTGTGTGTGTGTGTGTAGGGGGGAGAATGACAGAAGTACAGCAATTTGCCTGAATTTAGGTATTAACTAATTTATAAATGAGGAAAGGATTCCAGCTGGTTTGTCTGACTCTGCCGTCACCCTGCAACTGCTATGCTGCACTACCTCTAAGAAACAGTGCTGCAGAAATGAACGAATAAAAGTAGGGTTTTAAAAAATAAACTATTTTGTTTCTTTCTGTGAGTCCTATGTATCCTACGTAGAATCCTAGGTAGAATAAAATCACCATTCCTGCTTTCTCTCGCTTTCTTTCTTCCCTTTCTTCAATCTTTATTTTTCCCTCCAACCCTCCCTTCACTTCTCACTTCCTTTAAAAAAAATAATAATAAAATATATAAAAAAGGAAGATTCAAGGCCCCTGAGAATACTCAGGTTAAAATAATCAATAATAAATTTCTGTTTGTGTTTATTTTTTATTTCAGTTTTCCTGATTCTGCAAGACCCCCAGCTCTTTATTTTTTAACCAAAAAAAATATGTTGAAGAATTTCCTTTTTTTGTGTGTGTGTGTGGTATGCGGGCCTCTCACTGCTGTGGCCTCTCCCGTTGCGGAGCACAGGCTCCGGACACGCAGGCTCAGCGGCCATGGCTCACGGGCCCAGCCGCTCCGCAGCATGTGGGATCTTCCCGGACCGGGGCACGAACCCGTGTCCCCTGCATCGGCAGGCGGACTCTCAACCACTGTACCACCAGGGAAGCCCAAGAATTTCCTTTTTTTATTTGACTTTTGCTGTTCTCCTGTATTATCCTTCCCCTAATTTAAAAAAAAAAAAAAAAAAAATCCTCAGGGGCTCCTCTTCTCTTCAAAGTAAAGTTCTTACCAAGAAGTCTTGGACTTTAGCAATTGGGTTCTAACCTATACTTATTTTCACATTAAAAATAAATAAATAAATAAAACTTCTTTTACGTTGCAATGAAATTATAGTGCCATTGATCTTAGAGATCTTCTAATGTAGTATGAAAATCCATGTACCATTTCCCTTTCTCCATATTATTATTTTTAATACAATGGTAATACTTGGGCTTCCCTGGTGGCGCAGTGGTTAAGAATCCTCTGGGGCTTCCCATCCACATGTGTATGAGTGTTCTCTTTTCTATAAAAGACATACTGCAGATTAAAAAAGATGAATTACTTGAGGGGTTCAATAGTAGATTTGAACTGGCAGAAGAAAGACTGCTAAGCTTGAAGATAAGTAGAAATCATACAATATGAAAAACAAAGAGAAGAAACAATTACAAAATGAAAAGAGTGGGAAATAAGAACATGAAAAGATGCTTCACATTATATGTCATCAGGGAAATGCAAATTAAAAGAAAAATAAGGTATCACTACATATCTATTAAAATGGCCAAAATCTGGAACACTGACAACAGCAAATGTTGGTGAGGATGTGAAGCAACAGGTATTCTCATATATTGCTGGTGGGAATGCAAAATTATTTAGACACTTTGGAAGACAGTTTGGGACTTTCTTACAAAACTAAACATACTCTTACCATATCAGCCAGAAATTGTGCTCCTTGTATGTTTCATGTGTACATTGTATTCCTACTTCTGTACACACTGCAATGTGCTCACCACCAAAAGTTTGTTTTCCATCCATCATCATACTGTTGACCCCCTTTACCCATTTCACCCTCCCCCTGCCCCCACTTCTTCCCCTCTGGTAGCCCTTACTGTGTTCTCTTTATCTATGTGTTTGTTTTTGGTTGGCTTGTTCATTTACTTTGTTTTTGGTTGTTTGTTTGTTTGGTAGCTTTTTATATTCCACATATGAGTGAAATCATATAGTATGTCTTTCTTCATATGACTTATTTTCACTTAGTATTTTCCCTCAAGGTCCATCCATGTTGTTGTAAGTAGCAAGGTTTTATCTCTTTTCATGGTTAAGTATATTCTATTGTACATATATATCACAACTTCTTTACCATTTATGTGTTGATGGGCACTTAGGTTGTTTCCATATCTTGGCTATTGTAAATGATGCCACAATGAACATAGGGGTGCAGATATCTTTTCAGATTAGTGCGTTTATATTCTCTGGATAACTAGCCAGAAGTGAGATAGCTGGATCATACAGTAGTTCTTTTCTTAATTTTTTGAATAATCTCCACATTGTCATCCACAGCAGCTGAACCAATTTGCATTCCCATCCACAGTGTATGAGGGTTCTCTTCTCTATAAAAGACATACTGCAGATTAAAAAATATGAATGTGTTGATAGATACACAAATGGGAAAAATATATAACATGTAAACAGAAATCAAAAGAGAGATGGAATGGCTATAGCAATATCAGATAAAACAGATTTTAAGATAAAAAACGTGACAGAGATGAAAAAGTATGTTTTATCAGAAAAAGGGTCAATCCATCATTATACTTATGATCATAAATGAATATACCTAAGAAGAGAGTGTCAAAATACATGAAAAAAACCTGACAGAATTAAAGATAGAAATAGACAATTTAAAAGTTGTAGCTGGACACCTTAATACTCCACTTTCAATAAAATATAGAACAACTAGAGAGAAGTCAACAGAGATATAAAAGACTTGAACACCATATGAAACAACTAGGCATAACAGATACTCAAAGAATATTCAACCCAATGAAAGCAGAATATACATTCTTTTCAAGTGCACAAAGCAAAAAGAACATTATCTAAGATAGACCATATGTTAGGCCATAAAACAAGCATCAGTGTATTTAAAATGATTGAATTCTCTGACTGAAAGGAAATGGAATTGTCAATATGAGAAGAAAGTTTGGGAAATTCACAAATTTGTAGAAATTTAAAAAACACTCCTAAATAATCAGTGGGTCAAAGAAGAAATAATAAGATAAATTAGAAAACATTTTCAGATGGATGAATATGGCATATAACATACCCAAACTTATGGGATGCAGCTGAAGGGGTGGTTAGGGGAAATGTATCTGTAAACACAACAACCATATTAAAAAACAAAGACCTAAAATAAATAGTGTCACCTCCCACCAAAGAAACTAGACAAAGAAGAGCAAACTAAATGCAAACAAGCATAATGAAGGAAAAAATAAAAATAAGTCCTGAAGTCAATAAAATAGAGAATAGAAAAAAATAGAGAAAATCCACAAAACCAAGAGTTGTTTTTTTTAAAATGTTTAAGAAAAGTGTCAGACTTTAGCTAGACTGACCAAGAAAAAAGAGAGAAGACAAATTATTAAAATCTGGAAAGGAAAAGGGGACAACATTGTCAACCTTACAGAACAATAAACGATTATAAGTGAATGGTATAAACAATTACATGACAACAAAATAAATAACCTGGATGATTATTTATGGACAAATTCCTAGAAAGACACAAACTATCAAAATGAATTCAAGAAGAAATTGTAAAATCTGAACAAGCTTATAACAGACAAAGAGATGGAATTAGTAATTAAAGAAAAACTCTACCGCAAAGAAAAGCCCAGAAACAGATGGCTTTACTGGTGATTCTACCAAACTTTCAAAGAAAAATTAACATCAATTCCTCACAAACTCTTTCAAAAAGCAGAACAGGAAAAAAACAAAACAAAACAAAACAAAAAAACAGAAAAGGAGGAAACACTTCCCAAACACTTTCTGTCAGGCCAGGATTTCCCTGATTTGAAACTAGACAAAAATGTCACAAGGAAACCACAGACAATAACTCATATGAATACAAACTCAAAAGTTTTAAACAAAACACTAGCAAAACAAATCAAGCATCATAAAAAAGTGTTAGTTGTTATGTACAAATTTGTGAGTTGATCCCAGAGATGCAAGTTTTGTTTAACAAACAAACATAACCAATGTAATATTACCATATTGATATTAATAATTACCATATTAGTATTTGAAAGGAATAGGAGACTTAATTGATCTGATAAAGGATATCTACTAAAACCCTTAAAGAAGACTTAAAAAAATAGCAGACCTAAATAATAGGAAGACATCCCATGTTTATGGACTGTAACAACTAATTCTGTTACGATGACAATACTTCTCAAGTTTTTCTATAGGTTGACTACAATACCTATCAAAATCTCAGCTGGATTATTTTTATAGAAATTGACAAGCTGATTCTTATAGTCATATGGAACTGAAAGAAATCCAGAATAGGCAAAACAATTTTGCAAAGAAGAACAAAGTTGGAGGACTCTTACTCCTCAATTTTAAAACTTAATACAAAGCTGCAGTAATCAAGGCAGTCTGGTACCAACATTAGGATATACATATAGATTAAATAAATTTGATAGTCCAGAAATAAACCATAACATTTATGGTTAACTGATTTTTAATAAGGGACCAAGAGATCCAATGGGGGAAAGATCTGTCTTTTCAATAAATGGTGCTGGGAAAACTGGATGACCACATGCAAAAAAGTGAAGTTGGACTCCTGCCTAAAATAATATGCAAAAATTTCATCAAAATTGATAACAGACTTGAATATAAGACCTAAAACTATAAAACTCTTAGAAGAAAATATAAGCACACATTTTTAAGTATTTGGATTAGGCAGAGTTTCCTTATATATGACATTAAATTACAAGCAGAAAAAGAAATCAAGAAAAAGAAACTGGATATTATCAAAATTAAAAACTTTTGGACTTCAAAGGACACCACCAAGAAAGTGGTAAGACAACCCACAGAATGGGATAAAATGTTTGTAAATCATATATCTAGTAAGGCAGGGGTCCCCAACTCCTAGGCCATGGACCAGTAGCAGTCTGTGGCCTGTTAGGAACTGGGCTGCACAGCAGGAGGTGAGCGGCAGGCAAGCAAGTGAAGCTTCATCTTTTTTACAGCCGCTCCCCATCACTCATGTTACCGCCTGTGCACTCCTTATGAGAATCTAATGCCTGATGATCTGAAGTGGAGCTGAGGCAGTGATGCTAGTGCTAGGGAGCGGCTGCAAATACAGATTATCATTAGCAGAGAGGTTTGACTTCACAGAGGCCATAATAAATCAATTGCTTACAGACTCATATCAAAACCATATCAGTGAGTGGCAAGTGACAATTAAGCTGCATCTTACAGAGTAGACTGGACATAAGCAACACACTGCGGGTGTCACTGTCTCCCATCACTCCCAGATAGGACCATCTAGTTGCAGGAAATCAAGCTCAGGGCTCCCACTGAGTGAGTTGTATAATAATTTCATTATGTATTACGATGTAATAACAACAGAAATAAAGTGCACAATAAATGTAATGCCCTTGAATCATCCCAAAACTATTTCCCCCCCTCACTCAGTCCATGGAAAAATTGTCTTCCACGAAACCGGTCCCTGGTGCCAAAAAGGTTTGGGACTGCTGTAGGAAGGGACTTGTATCTGGGACATTTAACAAAAGATCAGTCAACTCAAGAGTTACTAAGACATAAAATGAGATCAATAACATAGGTTGGCAAGGACATGGAGGAGTGGAACGCTCATACAATGCTGGTGGAATTTATGATGATATATCCATTTGGGAAACCTAAAAATGCTAAGTGAAGAGTTACCTTAAAACTCGGCAATTCCACTCTTAGGTATATACCCAAGAAAATGCAAAACATACATCTACATAAACTTTTGTACTCAAATGTTTATAAAAGCATTATTCATAATAGCCAAAAAGCAGAAACAACCCAAATATTCATCAACGGACCAATGCATCAATAAATGTGGTATATCCATACAAGAGAATATTATTGAGCCAAAAAAAAAGGAATAACGTTCTGATACATGCTACAACATGATGAACTTTAAAAACACTGTGTTAAGTGAAAGAAACCAGACAAATAAGACTACATATTGTGTAATTACACGTATACAAAATTCCCAGAGAAAGCAAATTCTATAGACATAGAAAGATTAGTTTTTGCTAGAGGTTTGGTCGAGAGGGAAATGCATAATAATGCTAAGTGAAGAGTTGGTGAAAGAGTGGTGACAATGTAGGAAAACTGAATGTTTCATAAAGGCCATCGCCCAGAATCTAATGACACAGTTAAGAACTTTGATACTTTTATAGTTTCAGATAGAGAAGCTTGGTTTCTCACGTCTATAACAACCAACCCCTACTCGCCCTCATTCATCGCCACAATGACAAACACTGACTCTCTGGATTCAGGCATGTCCAGTGCTCTTTACTTCCCACACCCTTCACCAGCTCCCATCTTGTGGTGCAGGTGTCTGCTTATGTCTCCCCTGCTCTTTGATCCACTTAGCCAGGGCTGTTACCAGTGATAGCAACAGCCTATGCTTCCCCTGGTGCATTCAAGGGTCTTCCCTTTCAAGCTACTGAGGTCCTGCTCAGTTGCATGCTTAACTGTCAGAGTAAGTTGGTTTCCTGTAATTCTGTTCTCAAACTCCCATCTGGGGGGTTTAGATAAGTAGAAAATACAAAAGAACAATTTGTAAACACATGTTTCTGCAGCTCTGAACATAATGTGGAGGAACAAAGGAAAGTCAGAACTCCCTGATCTCATCTTTGGAACCGTAAAGAAGTCATGACTATTTGATTTATTTAATTTTGTGGAAAGAGCACTTGAGCCTAATGTTACTGAGGTTTTGGCTTCCACATGTTAATTGTTTTAACATTTTCCTCATTTAATAATGCACAGCGTAAGTAATGGAAACAAAATTATTTCATATTTTCTTTACATATTTTCCCTCTAATATGTAGTGTGAAACAGCATTTGGTTTGTAGAAAGGTGCTCAAAACAAAGTCAGTGAAAAAGTCTAGTGAAAAGATCCTTGGGTAAGGACTTGGGATATATGTTTTGTCGTGGTTTGTTTTCTCCACAAAATGCTATGTGTTTGGCACCCTGTATTAAGTACTTTGCCCACCGTGGAGGCGATAGAAATGTTTAAAACATAATCCCTGCTTTCTGGTAACTCAATTTCCTGGGGAAACTATAAAGGGTACACAAATAATATGAGATATGAAGTGAAATAGAATATAGAAAGAGAGCTTACAATCACCTGAGACTGAAACGAACTGGTTTCAAGTTTCCACATTATAGTAAGATAACATGTCGTCAAATGAAATACCATCCCAGTACCTTTGTTAATGTTCTGAGAGTTGGGTCTGGAAATGGAGGAACCCAAATAGAAAGGAAGAATCTTGAAATTCTGTCCATGTAACATGCCAGAGAGAGAGTGAATTTTCTATACTGGTTCTGTGTTATCATATGCAATATAATTCTCCTGTTTGGTCCTCAGCAACTTTACTGTAAAATAATGGACTTGGGCAAGAAATGTGTAATGTATCTTTAAGATCTAACGGTTCACATCTACTAAGACCTATTTCCCAACCCGTCCTATATTTTTCCAGCATATTTATTAGGTTTGTTAACTTTCTACCTAATCTAAGCATAAAAACACTTTTCTAGGTCTTAATGCTTACAAAGATATGTATGCGAAAAGACAAAGTGCTATTATAAAAGGAAGAAAATCAAATAAACTGAAAGAAACAACAGAGGAATACCTAATTCTCAGAGTTTTACATGAGTTGTTTTCTTCCAGGAAAGCATTATAAATCAATTGCATGGTGAGAGTATATAATTTACTTTTTGGAGCTATTTTGTGAACATGGTGAAATAAATTAGCATAAGGTTGTAGAAGAGGAAAGAAAAATAATGGTGAACAATAAAAGATGTAGTGTTGTCTTGAGAACTAATTAAGTTAACGTTTCTACTGAAGGGACCACACGGCTGAGAGCCTTGGCTATGTGGCCTCTCCTATCTGGGTAACTGGTTTCATGTAGCACATGCTGCTACAGTAATCAGAACCAAATCTAACAGAACATTCTTTCAATGTTTGTGGAAACTAAACGGATGGGCAAAATTCAACCTCTTAAGCCAGTGCCTGTTACCATCTCATATAGTGATCTTGCATTTAAGTCAATTCAGGGTTAAAGTTGAACTTCTCTTTCTTCTAAATCATCAGTAAGTCAACTAACATTGACTGTCCACACTATGGCAGGTAGTTACTAACTGATGACTACAGAATGTAACAAAATGGGCATGCTTTTCCTTTTACAGAGCTTACAGTCTAAAACGGAAGGTAAATGGTAAGTGAAGTTTGTGGAAACCAATTTGCCCATCATGACAGGATCTGCTTCTTGGTCAGTGGGTTGATATTTCCACATCCATTTTCATCCCCTTCTGCCTTGCTATGAATCCTGGGAGGCTGAAAACTGTTGGACCCCATCATCCAGGCTCCTTTGGATACCAGATGAATTTGGGCCAATGGGAGGCACCAGCCAGAGAAAGGACAGCCAGAAGAAAGAGAAGTCAGGATACTTCTTTCTCATCTGTTTTCTTTATGGCTGTGGTTCTGGAAAGGGCTGGATTCCTTTACGTACTGCCACAGTTCCTTCTAAGAAACTTCTCTTTCAAGGTTCCGGATCATGCCTGGTTCTAGTAACACAACTTCATCCTTTTCCTTTTTAGGTCTGAAAGTGGGACTGTCATCTGGCTGCCAGAAGTTAGATGTTTCATTAACCACTGTTAGTTTCCTTAAACTGGCTCACACTTCTACAAATATCCTTTCACTAAACTCTCATGAACTGAATAATCTTAGTGTTCCATTGTTGAACTTTGATGATATGACCGGCACAACTAAGAACAAGGTTAAACTGGGAATCAAAATGAGTATTCAAAACTTAAAAAAACTTAATTTAGACATATAAATTTACACATCATTCTTTCAATGTAAGGAAAATAGTTTTTCTTGGAATATATGCATACTGATTAGACTTCAAACTTGCCTTTATTGCATGATTCTCACATCTAATGAATCCTGTCCAATTTCTGATTTTAATTTTAGCAAAGAGATATGAGAATTTACACTTATAAAACAAGTACAGCATCCATTTGGAATTTATCCCACTCTTGTATTGCTTTTGCTCACATAAAATAGGCACATTTTTTTTTTGCTACATTCTTTATTGTGTGTTTATGAAATATCCCATCTTGTTTTCATAAATGCAACAATTCTTCCTTTCTACACTCTAATTAAGTATTACAAAAACACAATGAAATACAATTAATAATTGCAATGAAAAATACAAATGGAAAAATAGGGTTGGAAACAAACACAACATATTCGAATAAACAAACAATGCAAATAGTAGCAGCAAGTGTCAAGGCATCTTAGAGGAGCCTGTTGGCTGTGTATCTGTATTTTTACCCAGAAAATGTACTGTGTTGATTAAACCAACATTTTGGTTAATTAGAAGAGAATTGTAAGAGTTTTACTATTTAATATGAACATTTACAAATAAAATTACTAAGACTATGAAAGCATGAGAAGTTTGTACCTAACAGCCTGGGAGAAGGGAAGCCAGGAAGTATTCCCAAAAGAAGTGATATGGAAGTTAATCCATACCTGAAGGATGACTAGGATTTATTAAGGCAAAAAGCGATGATTATTCCTCTAAAAAAATGGCATGTGGAAGATGCTGATATACAAAAGGAAGCACAAACTCAGAGAAAGAGAGAAAATTCAATTGAGATGTAAAGTCAGGACTCACTATGTGATATTATACAACTTGACCAGTGTTTTACCTCTACAAGTAGATATTAAAATTCACCTCATGGAGATGAGTGAGGGTTAAGTGAGATGGCACATGGAAGTTCTCAGTAATGACTGTTTTACTTAGGAAGGTTAATCTACTCTTGCTGATATCAAGGAGAATAGGTTTGTCCCACATAGTTATTAAAGTCCCGAAAAAATACACTGTGATATGTATGACTAAAATATATGACTAAATGACTAAAATATGACTAAGTGTCACAATATGACTAAAATACAACCAGTCCCTATGTAAAATATTGAAAATTCTAACTTTGTAATGAGGCTGCAGCTATTCATTTGGTCATTATTTAATGTCACGAATGATTTATTTTAAAATATGAAAAAAACATTATAATGCACTACAAATCTGTGAGAAATATTATCGCTATAATAATGATTATGAGAATTGCCAAAATAATGAATGTCTATTACGTCTCAGAGCTGTTTCAATTGTTCATAAATAGACTTATAGGTATGAGATTTGGGGTTGTTCTCTGCCTAAATCCACTCCATCATCAATAAAATAGGATTTAAAAGCCTGATATTTAAGCACTGGATTTCACTTCACTGCCAGTCTTCCCACTGGCCCCTATAGTCCTCATCCACTTTAATTCTCTAGCTGTGAGAAAGGCAATATCCTGATTGTGATATTGGACTTAAGAAAACTTAACAGGATTGAGAACTGAAAATTTGTTTTGTTTTGTTTTGAATTTTAAGGCAATATACTGAGGTTAATTTTTCACTCCTATAAAATATTGCTATGTAAATCCCTATATATTATTCTGAAAAAAAGTTTTTTCATTTAAATTCCTGGGTTTCTTTTCTTTGCAGCATTACAACTTGAAGGTGACACTTGGGTACTGATTTAAAGTTCTTTCAGGTGACGCTAAAACAGTAAGTCCCATGGATAATGTGTTACTGGATGTCCCATGTGTATGTAGGTGAGAGAAAGAGAAAGTTATACCCACATCCCACCCTTGTCCTAAGGACCAGGCTATTCCGTTTGGATCAAAATTCTAAGAGATTAAAATCTTACTAAAATGGGGGCAAGGGGAATGTTATCTCCTAGATATAAAAACAGAAGAGCTTACAGATGCACTGACAGGATGTCCTGGATCTTCATTATAATAATTATTTAGGGCTTGGTGCATAGATGAAACATTATTTACCTTATTTTGATAATTGCTGAACTCCATGATAAGTACACTGGGATTCTTCATGCTATTCTCTCTGCTTCTATGTGTATTCACAATTGATGATAGGAAGTTTTTGTTGTTTTTAAGTTCACCCAGTGAGGCTTTACCTGGAGCTTCTCTCACCTGTACTGCCTTAGATCAGACACAGCTATGAAACCTCCACCTCATTTCTACTCCTTCCTGTCTTCCTCCAGCCTGTGCACTGTCTATGCAGTCACCTCAAGGTCTGCAGAGAATCAAGGTTAACTCTAGCTTTTAATTCAGGGAAATGGTAACCCACCTTCCGCCTCAAGTCCAAACTATCCTCATCCCCATTTGCCAGAGTTCTGCAGTAAGCATCTTCTCAGTAATATTAAGAATATGATACCATGCTTCCTATTAGGATATCTCTCCCTTGGGGATTTCAGAGGGAGGAACAGTAGCTGGATTAAGGCAAGGTCTAAATACTGGTCCCTTAGTCTGACACAATTTTTTTTTTTTTTGGCTGCACTGTGCCACTTTTGGGATCTTAGTTCCCCTACCAGGGATTGAACCTGGGCCCCAGCATTGGAAGTGTGGAGTCCTAACCACGGGACTGCCAGGGAATTCCCAGCCCGACACAAACAACAGCAACGAAATGAACCATAAACCCTAGTATATCTTAAAAACTTAGAGGATCCTGCCTTTATTCATCTTGCTAATGAGTGCCACGTAGGCATTCTAGCTACATGGTTTTGGACTGAAATATAGTTGACCTACAATATTATGTATGTTTCACGTGTACCACACATTAATTTGACATTTTAATACATTATGAAATGATCACTAGGATAAGTCTAGTAACAATCTATCCCCATATGAAGTTACTACAATATTACTGACCATATTCCTTACACTGCATATTACATGCCCGTGACTTATTTATTTTATAACCGGAGGTTTGTACCTCTTAATCACCTTCACCTATTTTGCCCCCCAACCTCCTTCTCCTCTGACAACCACCCATTTGTTCTCTGTATCTCTGAGTCTTCTTTTATATTGTTTTGTTTGTTTTGCTTTCAGATTCCACATATAGGGTGAGATCCTACAGTATATGTCTTTCTCTGTCTGACTTACTTCACTTAGCATAATACTCTCTAGATCCGTCCATGTTGTCACCAATGGCAAGATTTCATTTTTTTAGGGCTAAGATTTCAATGTATATATGTGCCAGATCTTCTTTATTCATTCATCTATTAATGGAAACTTAGGTTGCTTCCATATCTTGGCTATTGTAAATAGTGCTGCAATGAACATTGGAGGGCATGTATCTTTTCGAATTAATGTTTTGTTTTCTTCAGGTAATCTAGCTACAAATTTGAGGCTTATTCTCATATTCTCTCTTTCTCTCTTTTTTTTTTTTTTTTGGCTGTGCTGCGTGGCATGTGGGATCTTAGTTCCCTGACCAGGGATCGAACCTGGGTGATCTGCAGTGAAAGCAGAGTCTTAACCACTGGACCGCCAGGGAAGTCCCTCTCACATTCTTTTTCAATAGCACTATATTCCCCATTCCTGCTCACCTCTTTCAATTCAGAACGAATTATTTTTATCTGGATTATTTTAAAGGCTTACTTTACTGGACTTCTTGCCTGAAGTTAGTTACCAGGCTACCCATTCTCCAGACAGTTTGGCAGGGGGCAGGTGGGAGTACCTTCTATAACTCAAATCTGAACTTCTATCACCCTTCCATTCAAATCGCTGCTTATCTCCCCTCCTGCCTCAGAAACACATCCTCTTTCAAGAAGTGATAAAATTCCTTTTTAGATACACATTATCCCATGTGCTGCGCCAGCTCACCTATCATCACTTTCAGTCGCAGGAAAATTTTAACCAGACCTCAACCACACCTCACTTTTCACATCTCTCCATTTTGCACGCTCTTTGCCTCCTCATATCCTGTGAACATCCAAAACAATTGCATTTTGCATTATCTCAAGTTCTTTAGCATGTCTTATTTTTCCCTAAGAAGTAAATCAATATTGAAATGATTTGCACTTCAAGAAGACTAGAAAATCCTGAAATCACTGGTCAGAGATTTTGTGTGTGTGTTTGTGTGTGCATTTATGACTTGGTATATTAACATTCCCATGGCCAACAAGCCTTCTGAAAATCTGTTTAGTCAATACAGTGTTCCACACCACCCAAGTCAAGGAACAAGCTCTTTCCCATGGTTTGCAAACTCTGCCGGACTTGGCACCTAAGTTCCTCTCTCTTAACTCCAGCCACAGCTTGTCCTCCTAATTTAAACTTTATTATTAGCAAACTATACACCTTGCCTTTTCATACCTCCACACCATTATGCTTGATCTTCCCTCTCAAATTTCTACCTTTACTTACCAGCTAATTCAGCTTATCTCTTTTAGACTCAGCTCAGTCATCATCACCTTTTAAAGGTTCCCAATATTTTTGTTCATGCAGCTCCCTCTTGAAGAGATGCCATTCCATACCTCTCTTACTGCCTAATATTGACTACACTTTTGAAGTGCAGCTTAGATAGGAAAAGAGTATGAAACCATCCTTGGATGACTTGACAATGAAATACCTACCCTTTCTATTTATTTACAGCAAATTTTATCAAGATTATATGTGTGTATATATTTTTTCCCTTTAAAATATATTCTTCTCTATAAGAAGGCTTTTCTTGGAGTCAGCTTTGTGCCAGCCACTCTGCTAGATAGTTGTAATAAATAGTAGGTCATCTATTATCATGCGTGTAACAGACCTGAGCCTTATCCTATGCCTGGCTGATGGCCGTTCCAATCATAGACAATCCCATTTTTAGTTGCTGTTTTTCTAACTCCTGACCCTACCCTCTGTCAGTAAGAAGAGAGATGGATAAAGAACAGCTCTATTAGAAGGGAAGCCTCCTACACTGTTGGTGGGAATGTAAATTGATACAGCCACAATGGAGAACAGTATGGAGGTTCCTTAAAAAACTAAAAATAGAGCTACCATATGACCCTGCAACCCCATTCCTAGGCATATATCCAGAGAAAAACATGGTCCGAAAGGATACATGCACCCCAGTGTTCATTGCAGCACTGTTTACAATAGCCAAGACATGGAAGCAACCTAAATGCTCATCGACAGAGGAATGGATAAAGAAGAGTGGAACATATATACAATGGAATGTTACTCAGCCATAAAAAAGAATGAAATAATGCCATTTGCAGCAACATGGATGGACCTAGAGATTGTCATACTGAATGAGGTAAGTCAGAGAAAGAGAAATAGTGTATGATATCGCTTATATGCGAAGTCTAATAAGAAATGATACAAATGAACGTATTTACAAAACAGAAACGGATTCACAGACATAGAGAATGCACTTATGGTTACTGGGGGGGAAGGGTGGAGGGAAAGGATAGTTAGGGAGTTTGGGATTGACATGTACACACTGCTATATTTAAAAAGGGTAACCAATGAGGACCTACTGTATAGCACAGGGAACTCTGCTCAATGTTATGTGACAGCCTGGATGGGAGGGGAGTCTGGGGGAGAATGGATACACGTATATGTATGGCTGCAATATTGTTAATCCGCTATACCCCAATATAAAAATAAATTTTTTTTTAAAGAATAGCTCTATTAAGAAAACTACTCAACAAAGTACTTGTTTTCTCTAGTTTGCGTTGTGTGGAGACTTGTTAGGAGAAGGGATATGAGGTGCTCATCAAACAAAGGAAAGTGACTTTGGGAAGTGACATTTGGAGTGGAAGACTCATCACCTGAGGTGGACTTTCGGTTGTGGAATTTCCATTGATAAATATGAGACTGACACTGGAACAAGCTTGCATCTTGGAAATAAGGAGAGGAATGAGAGCTAACTTTATTGCCTTTCTGCTATGAGTCTAATCTACTGCTTCATTCAACAGCAACTTCCTAGGGAGCACCTCTCCTGTGCCTGGCACGGAGCTAGGTAGTGGGTTTCAAAAGTCAACAAAAAAGTCCAATCAAGACTTTGCCATCACAGAGCTGACTGACCAGCTGACATCTGAAGCTGACAAATGTTTGGAGACAGGAAATACTGAGGACGTGGAAGAATGTATAATACTGAGGTTATTTCTTTTTTGTTGAGGTTATCCTACTAGCCCATAGGGACTAGCTTCAGAGCTGCAAAATATTGCTGTAGAATATAAAAATATACAAATTTTGATGGACACCTAGTGTCTAGAACTGAAGTTCATGCTTGCTTATATATGTAAGGAAGGAAGATTCGATTTGAAGACAAAATAATAAATATAAGACCCAATTCTGCCACTTTATTAGGGAGTAACCTTGAATAAATCACATCACCTCTCTGACCTTTCTCTGCAAAACCTAAGCACTGATACCTAACTTGACAGATTCTAAGGGCTGTGAGAAAAGCTCAATTAGGACAATAAAGGGGAAAAATACTTTGTAAACCAACAAGACCTATGTGAATTTTGTTTAGTAGTGTTGCTATATGAACCAGTCAGGGACTGAGCAGGTGAAGACAATATTAATTTGTATGACTGAACAGATGGATGGTTCTGGTCTGCTAACTTTCAAAAGCTCCCTGCATTTCTGCACCAAAGTTTCCCTTGTTTTTATGGTTTGGTCTTCTCTCCCTTGAAAGGATGAGTTTTAGAAGAAAACCAAAATCATTATTTTTAGACTTTGTCTAAGACTCTGTGGTGATGAAATTTCCATAGCTAAACATAAGATAGGCACCAAAATGGATTTGCATCTGTTTGGGGGCCAGTGGTGGACTTTGTCAGTTGTTCTGCCCAAACTCCCCCCCGCACTCCCACCCCAAGCCTTCTTACCTGTTCTGTGTGCCCATCTGCAATCTGTGTGTCTTCTGTCTTGTACCTGCAACTTTCTTACAGGACAGCCTTTGGTTACTGGAGGTGCTTTTTCCTGAAAGTACAGAAATTAGAATTGTCTGGTTGTTTACAGTTCAAACCAAACAGGGACAACTCAAAGCCAAGGATGGACTAGTTCAGGAATAGGAAAGCCCAGTTTCCTTCCCTAGAGTTTGGACACTTCAGAGCTCATCTATGTACTGAACGGAGGCTGAGACTATCCTAAAATTTCACCCTTGTTTGGCTTCTTCCTCTTGCCAAATCTCCCCCACTTCCTCTTGTCCTATTTCCCTACTATTTTCCCTGTTTTTCTTTAGAGCACTTCCTTATTAAATGTTCCTCATTTCTGAGTCTGCTTCTGGGAACCTGACCTAAGGCAAACCCCCTTAATTTTGGGAAGCTAAAATACACATACTCTAAGCAGCTGGCTAAGGACCCCCAGCATGGATTTGTCTAAGTAGGTGGGAGAAGAATGACTGTGGAATAGACACAATTATTTTGGCAACAACAGAGGCTTTATCTCAAAACTTTTCCCTTTGAAGACTTTATTGAATAAAGTCTAGTGTTAATAAATGTATTCAGTAGTAACTGAATTTCTCCTTGCAGTATTTACTATAACAGGTCCTGGGGGCATATAAGACATGATTTTTCAAACTAGAAGAGGAGACATATTACTTGACAATAAAAAGACTAGAATTTTATATTATACTTAAAAATTAATACCCATTGTCCTAATAATTTATGAAGTGTGAAAAAACTTACATTTATTGAGTATAGATTACTTTATATATATGATCCCATTTAATTCTCATCACAACCCTGTGAAGCAATTATTCTCACTTGAAGATGAGGTGAATAATGTAAGAGCAATACAATAATTTATGCACAAATACACATAAAGTAGGTGACTGATTTGCCGCAACTTAAATCAAGTGTACTTCAAATCCTGTGCTTATTGCACTATGCCGTAGAGTTTCCCTAAGTAGGACACAAGACAAGAATCACTCGAAAACAAACATGCAAACGGCAACAGTGATTTAAGAAGCTATTGAATGAGAGGAGATTTATATATTAGTTCTATTAAATTGGATGGTGCAACCTTTTCACATTTACATGTATTGCACTTAAACACAGATGTGCATATGTCTTTCACAATTCTCTTGGTAGTTAGTGGGTTTTAGTGTCTGGAAATCTCATTCTCCTGTACCACTCCTATTCTGAAGCATCCTGGCTGAACTGGCATATAGATAATATGTTCTTTGACTATAAGACATGACCTTCATCCTCAACCTAGAAAAGTGAAATGATTGTTATAGTTACTATGGTTGAAGATAGAATTAGATCCAGATCTCAACTCTGACACCTACTAGCTGTGTGATCTTGTGTGAGTGTAACATTGTGATCCTGAGATTCCATTGTGGGTAAAAAGGGAATTGAACTATCAGAAGTTATCACAGTTAAGAGAATATGTATATCTTAATTAAGAGAAGTAAGAGAATACATATTAAGAGGATAAGAAGAATATATACTGAATTAATGCTTATTATTTCATCCTTATTTTTCTCATGAATCTCAGAAATGGATAGTAAGTCATAGTTATTTGTGTTCTGGGTCAAATAAAAGATGAGAGGTTCCTTGAAAGACAGACAAGATCATGGAGAAGTTCAGAAGAGGGTAAGGTCACTCCTGCTGGAATCATTACCCCTTTGGGGAGGCAGGTTTTATTATAAGATCTGGCTGAAACTTAGCGTTTAGACAATCTCTGGATGTGCGTTAGTCATGAGCATCTTCTGATCCATTAGATAGTTACTACACAGAAGATATGGCAAACAAGCTGCCTATTTTTTGTTGGAAACTTGGGAAACTTTGTCTCTATTTTTAAGCAACTGAAACAGATACTCAAAATCTATACATTCACAAAAACAAAAGTGGGTTTCTTTAGATATTTTTTAAGATATTTAAGTTTTCAGTAATAATTTTACAGAGATGAAGTCTAACAACAACAACAAAAAAACCTCTGCTTCTTTGTCCACTGAATAAAGACCAAATGCAAAGAGGCAAAAGACATTCTTTCAATCTCTTGAAGTAAAAGTCTTTTGTGTATTTTCTAGATTTGTTTGGAAAAAACAAAAAACAAAACTACTGAATCAAGACAAGGGATGAATGTAGCTTGTTTACTCCAATGCCTGTGATGTACTAGTGTCATCTGTCATTTAATAATTCATATAGAGAAACAGTTTCTCTTTGTTCTCTTCTACTTCCCTCCAAAGAGCCTCAGACCGTGCCCTAAGAAGATTACCAGACCTTGTCTTTGATTCATCTGAAAGGCTGTAATGGGCAACTTCAATCCCCATTTAAAATCTTTCTGTGGTACTTGAAGGCCCACTTCTGCACAAAGGTTTATGTTAACTCTTTCCTAAGAGAGGGTCTCCTCACCACAACCTAATAATGGAGTGTCTACATTTGAGTGTCCGAAAAAAAAAAAAAAGTGTTAAGAACACTTTACAGTCTTGAAACTCACATTCATAATTTCATTTTCTTTGCAAAACAACACTAATGTGAGTCAGAGCAGGCATTTTGCTGCCTATGTTTTATAAAATTAGTAAAAGAGGAGAAATAATCTAGAATCAGGAATCCTGTTTTTAACTCAAGGTTCTAACTTGCCCCCATCCTTATTTCAATAGACATCCCACTCCCAAGACAGAATAATAATAATAATCAAAGCCTCTCTAACTGTGAGATTTTCAAGGATAAATAAGGAGAATTTCTCTCTCATAATCCCTCCTTGATCAGAAAGAAGAAAGGAGCAGTGCTGTTGTGCCGTCGGGTTCTCTCTGGCAGGGTTCTCTAGCCATGCACACACCTTTCTTCTCTCTCACACCCGTTCATTGTTCATCTTCCTAAATGCTTCCTCCCTCTCTCTTCATTTTAGAAGATAACAAAGGCTATCAATTACTCAAAGCTGTTCTGATACTTTCCTGGCAGTTAGTAATTACATTTATTTACACTGTCTTCAACAGAGCCCAATACACTTTTTTATAGGTCTTTCCCCAGAATCACTCTTTATTTTTGTTTAGAACTGCATTGTTCCTGGGACCCCAACCTTCAAGGCATAATTAATTCTTGTATATGTGCTTTGTCAGAATGACTTTGACAGTCACGCAAACATACACAGAATGCAAGCCCACTCCCCTCCCAATCCACACACACCTACATAGAAGCTTCAATTTTATCAGAAGCTTCCTTAGATAAGTACCCCATGGGGAACACATGTCTGCTTCAGCTTTGATACATTTTTCAGATAACAGTAATCACTGCTCATACCTTGAGGTCTTTAAAAAGTGCTCAGGACAGCAGGGTTCAGGTGACTGTCAGCCAGAGATGCAGCTTTTTTTGGGCAGGAGAATCGACTTGGTAAGTTATTTATTCTAAGTAGTATGTGAGGGAGCTTATTCAGTTCAGTATGGTCACTGGCTGTTTATTGGAACTGGGATAACAGGAAAACTAGCACCACTTAATTTTTAGAGTATTACAATGGAATTCATTGTGTATATAGGTATATATAATTTCAGTTCTCTTTCTAAAAGATACAACAATAAATACTTAATAAACAATAAATGAGCAAGTGTCTAGGTGGGGTATTGAAAGATAACTCTTTTAAAGTACAAGTTTCTGAAATACCATGAAACTATATGATAATATCTATCTATCTATCTATAGCTATCACCTAAGATACACATCTCCAAAGCTAGTCACTGACACTCACTCATGCATAACACTTTTTTAAATTGAGGTACAGTTGATTTATAGTATTATATTATTTTCAGGTGCACAACAGTGATTTTTACAGATTATACTCCGTTTATAGTTATTATAAAATATTGACTATATTTTCTGTGCTGTACAATATATCCTTATACCTTACTTATTTATACATAGTAGTTTGTATCTCTTAATCCGCTACTCCTATCTTGCCTCCCCCATCTTCCCCTCTCCACTGGTAACCACTAGTTTGTTCTTTCTGAGAGTCTTTTTTATTGTTGTTATATTGACTAGTTTGTTTTATTTTTTATATTACACATATTAGTGATAAACTACAGTATTTGTCTTTCTCTGATTTATTTAACTAAGCATAATACCCTCCAAGCCCATCCATGTTGTTGCAAATGGCCAATTTTTATTTTTATATGGCTGACTAGTATTCCATTAAATATAAAATATATATATATATATACCCCACAGCTGCTTTATCCATTCATCTGTTGATGGACAGTTAGGTTGCTTCCATATCTTGGCAATTAATTTTTTACCCAAAGAGGCAGTTCTACCATTTATAAATTCTCAATAGATTAGAAGGTAATTATATGTGTAGTTTCGCTATCTTTTAATCATTATTATTCCCATAGCCTCTAGCTTAGAAAGCTATCCCCCAATCCTTTTACCCATTAACTTCTTTCCAAAAAAATAAAAATAAAATTGCCTTGGCCAGTCTTTCAAGAACTTTTGACTTGAACTTAAGAACTTAAGGGGGTTTAATACACAATATGTATTGAATGTCCGCTGTTAATTATGAATGCTAGATAATCTCATTGTCATCTACTTTTAACAAAAATTTTGGGACAATCAGATTCTTTATCTGGAAAATGGGGATAGGGATGCTTGAAATATTGAGTCTTGCTCAAGATCTCTTAGCTAATAAGCTAATGACCCAGGATTTTTACCCAAATCTGTCTACTACAGACTCCAAAATATTTTTCTTTTAAGTTTTCCAGGAAAATGTTCTAAACTGGAATTATAGATACTTAGATTACTAAAATTTCTTAGTTGATCACTCAGTTCGAAACAATCTCCCAGAACATTTTTTCAAGACAAGACAAAAACATTGCATCAGATTTAAAATTAAGATAAAAATAGTTGAACACTGGAAGGCATGCTTACCAGGACTCTTCTTTTTTTCTGAGACCTTATATCAGAATCCTCAAAACACCTCCAACAGAAAATACTGGGGAAAGTGGACTGAAAAGAATGTTTTGGCAGCCCCATATCATTGCTTATGGTATTTCCAAGATGGTTTTTACTAATCTAGAGTCTCATCAGTTAAATTCTTCAACTTCCCAAATTGGAGAAAAGGACAGTTAAACAATTTGTTCACATAATCTTACACAAAGGGCCAAAGGAAGTAACAACACTGCCTGTTGCTTTGTAGTTTTGTTTGGGCCACGTTGTGACCTATCTATTCACAAGCTCTACTAGTGCTTTACCCTTGGAAATTCTGCATTCAAAGTTAGTAAATTATCAACAAAATAGAGTCCCCCGAACAAGAGGGTCCTTGTTTCTGGCAAATAATTATGGCCCATCCTCTGGATTAGACAGACATCCATTTCCAATGACAGTAGGCAAATAAACAGAACTTTACATGCTTCCACTCACAGCAGGGTGATAAGTATTGACCTTGGTTGGTCACTTCACCAGAAGGCTGAGGAACAAATTGCTGAAAGACACTGGAAATCACAGTGAATCTACCAACCTTCTGGTCATGCCAGGTATCTCAGTCAAGATATCCTATAGAATGCCATTAGCAGAGCAACAGGGAGATGGAAGTTAACAGCCAGGCAAAAGTGGTCATTCACAAAAGAAGAGAAGAGGACAATTCTGACATTAGTAAGTGGGAATAAGCAGAGATGCTCTCAGAGTGGTGTCTGTAAGCAGGGAACAGGTAATTGCATATAATAAATGCCCTGGAATTGTCATTTTTCTTGGGCTGGTGTGCCCTTTCTCTTTTTTCATTGCCTCCTTTGGAGATTTTGTGAGATTTGTTTTATTTCTTGTCCTTGCACTCTATATTGCTATTGAAGCCTCACATGTAATAAAGAGTCACTCCTGGAAACTGGAGTCCCCCTTTCCCTGGCAGGAGGAAGCAAAACTCCTTCAGAATATATATTTCATTCCTTACGTCTGTGCAATATAAACCCTCAGGCCATTTATTCAAACACACACTTTTGGGTCCCTTTGTCAGGTTCAGTGAAAATATGATCTGTCCTTGGGTTGCCTGATGTGCAGTAGGGAAAACAGGAAAGAAAACAAAGACTTATTAAAAACCCACCATACTTCAGACACTGTGCTAGACTCTTTTCATTGCCTCATCTGTTATCTTAGCATTCACAACCAGCAGGAAATTCCAAATTATAGAGTGCTGAATTAATGTAGATGTAAAGAATAAAACATAAAGATTAAAAATATTTATGTTCTCATTTATCCAACTCTTATGTGTCCCACTTTTTGTTAATAAAGAGACCAATAGTATCACCGAGGATACAGTTTTTTTCAAATCTTTCTTGACTGTCATACTCGGTGTTGATTGTGGTTTGGCCGACTATATGGTTTCAAGAAGATTCAGCAATTCTAAGTGTCACATCCAGACATGACAAATCCAAGAGGAAGAAAACAGGATTGTCCTGAATAAAATCCTTCCTCAGGAAGCTCTGGCATCTTTTCTCATTGAGAATTGTGTCATAGGCATTTTACTAAACCAATCATCGGCAGAAGAAATAAGAACATCATAATTGATTCCAGCTAGTAAAGGTTAATCTCCTTAGAGAAATGCTGGACTGTGTGAAGAAGGGAAGATACCTGGAAACAAAAAAGATTTTGTAATAAAAAGGAACGTAGCAATCAATGTATTCTAGAATCAGTAATATTTTTTTTTTGACACTCATGACACAGAGCATCAAATGACTTACATGGGATATGAAAACTTAAGAAACAGAGATGGAAGTTGAACACATTTAATTTTGTCTCCTTATCCGTTATGATATTATCCTGAGTGGTCTTTCTCTATTCCACATGATGTTTACAAGTGAGGGTTTGGGGGGAGGGGAGATATGATTATGAAATTCTAAGTCACTACCTTGGCCATTTAACCATTTAAGAAATCTGTACATGAAAATGTCCTGCCTCTCAGGCCGTGTGGATTGACTTCAATGATTTGCGGTTTGCTGGGAACAAACATAACAAGTCCAAAGCTTGGTCACTAAAAATGAAAACTTTATTGGATTCAACAAAAATGGATACAGAACAGCAAAAATACAATACGTGGTTAACCACAGACAAAGCTGTCCCTTCTGCTTAGCTCTGCTGACATCTGAAACTCCTTTTTCCGGCATTTGCTGCCCTGTTGGCTCTGGTCCAGTAGCTGAGCATTTGAACGCAGACAATCAATGTGAGGCTAGCATGTTTTTCATGAGTTTGCATAGAAATCAAGCATCAAGACCCTGAAACATGTATATAATTTTGTTCCTTCTTTGGGGGAGGACAAATGGTTGAATTCTGTTATACACACCTTGAACAACCGAAGTGTGCCATTCAAAACTAACCCTCCGTTTGAACATGACGCAAAATCACTTAGCCAGCAGAAAAGGAGGTGATAGAGTCAACTCCTAGCTGGACTTCGGACACTGTCAGAAGGTCAAAACGATTTAGATGGGGTTTACCTCTGTTTGAATTAAGAACTTTAGGATTATATGAAATTCTTCCCATTTTGTAGATGAATAATCTAATTAAGAATTGGAGAGATGTGCCCAACTTTGATTACAGTCGTGAAATAGTATTGCATTTAGCTCGGCCTATGTACTTTTGGCATTTGGGTATAGTGTTAAGAAATGACTATGTTGATTTTATAACTTAAATGTAGCAAGTGGAAAGTGCCAAATAAACAACTTGGGTTTAAATCCTGACTATTTTATTTATTAGTGGTTCTGTGACCTGAGGACAAGAATACGTAACTTTGAAGACTCTTGTACAGATGATTAATCATGCAAGTGTGACCTTAATATAGTGATAAGAGTTCAGTCAATCTAAAACTTCAAAGAATATTTCAATAAAAAGGGTATAATTTAGTGTGCTAATCTTGTGCCCATTTGTCCTCCCAGCAATACCTTGTCCTCTCCGGCTCTACTATAAGTGCAGGCGCACTTATTCCTACAGGCTGTGCTCCTCAGCTCCTCTATCAGCTGGTCTCTGCCTAATTCCAGTCTTTGGAAAGCTCTATTAGAAATGAAAACAGAAGTATGTGGAAACTAAATGCAATATGGTATCCTTCAATGGATTCTGGAACAGTAAAAGAACATTAGTGGAGAATAGATGAAATTCAAATGAAGTCTGGAGGTTAGTTAATAGTAAAGTACCATGGTCCTATTTGTTAACATTAGGGGAAATTTGGTGAAGATTATGTGTGAACACTCTGTACCCTTTAAAAATTGTTTTCTATAAATCTAAAAGAATTACAAACAAAATATTATTTTTAAAATTCGTAAATAAAAACCCAGGATGTTTATCTTCTCCCTTCATCAAGAAGCTTCTCCAGCAGGGGCACATTTCCTCCCCGGCTCCAGTGCCCATGGGATGACACACCTGTCTCCATTTTCCTCTGGAATAAATGAACACGGCCTCTGAGTTTTTTCTTTTGAGATGGTAGAAGCTTTCTTCTGTTGCTAATATCCGGCATGCCTTATGGTCCCCTATTTGGCTTTTGAAGTTTTCATCAGCTGAGGACATAGTTTCCTCCATTATTTCTCTCTGTTTTAGAAATTCAGAGTAGCATTATTTTTCTTGATTGGATCTTGGCTGATACACCAAGGGAAGGTTCCCATAATTAATGTTATATCCTTTCTACACACAAAGTCTTTTGGGTTTTGGTACTATTGATCAAACGTGACACAAATTACAAGGCACCAATTGATGAAAACATGTTCAATAATTTAATTTCTCAGTGTCTCTATCCAAGATACTTCCAATGCTATCCAGGTATTAGCACTGAACCTAATCGTTGTCTGGTAAACATGGGATTCCTCAGTGGTATCAATAATCTGGGTCCTCAGACCTTGTATGGCTGGTTCTTTGGCTCTAGGTTGTGGGTCAATCCTGTCGCCTTCCAGAGTGAAGTCCCTACAAGAAACGCAGGCGAACTCCTCCAGCAAAAGAGTGAGGTGGATGGGTAGGAGAAAATTTGGTCCCCAGTTTATTCAGACAAACAAAATTTTATGCAGGGTTTCTAAAAGGGCTTTTAAAAGGTTCTTACAGATGCTAGACAACATTTTCCCTCGCTGAAGAGGAGAAGCCTAGGTTATGAAAAGTGTATCATAAACTTGATGTTAAGAATATCAGTCCCATCTATCAATATTATCTGTTTTTTCTGAGGAAAAAAAATATGAAATACAACAACAGGGTGTCTCAGGTCCCATCTAGGGATGTTTTAACAGATGCCAAGACAAAAATCTCTGAATAACATACATTTATTAATTCATGGTCCTCCAGGGGATGAACTTCAGAATTGTAGCCTCAGTAATTTGGATTCTTTACTACTTCTGGGTTGGTGGGATCTGTAAAGATGGACTCATGGTAACCGTAAACCTTGGGGATGATTATAAACCAAACAACAAAGAGCCTATTTGTCCTTCTAGAAGGCTCAATTGAAGTTACCTGCACATTCTCTTCCTACGAGCTTGATTCAAAATATAATAAGATAGTTCCTTGATGGGTATAGACTAAGCACCTGAAGAGTTATAGAATTTTATCATTCAAAGGTATCAGGATTGGACAGTTTATAAATTCTCCTACATAGGAGAATATATCTGGTAATGAGGTAAAGACCACCAATACCTGGAGACTTAGTGCACAATAAAATGCCAAGGAAGGAAGCTTTGGGAAATCTGCAACCAAGGGTAAGGAGAGAACAGTCACATTGTTTTCTTTCTCCTTTTCCCACAGGGCTCTTTCTGGAATGCCTGGTGAGCTGCATAAGATTTTCCTCTGGTGCCGTTTATGTGGACAGGACAAATAAAACCCTAAGCAGGTTGTGCTCACTTCATACATGACTCTCTCCTCCTCCACATTTTTATTAATCTTACAGTCTGATCAACTTCCATTTTATTGAAATATTTTGTGTATTCTAGTTCATCCACTCATTTACATCCAAATCTTGCCTTCTGTCTTTTTGTAGCATTGTGCTGATAACTGTGCATAGCTCAGTCTATTTCTAACTCCTATTGGGCACTGTACCTATTTGATGATGATTTAATGATATTTTATTGTGTTACTCTATGATGACTGCCATTGCCTGTTCATATTGTGTATCTTTAAATTAAAATGTCATAAATCTATTCAAAGAACCAAAGTGGATAGTTGAAATCGCTAGGTTCCCAGAACTCCAGGATCAACATTCATCGGACAAGTCCTAATTATCGCTGTTATGGCCTTTTCCTACTCCTCTGGAGCTTCCAAACAATTTCCAATGGCTGTCACACTAGCAACAGAGGAGAATACAATTATTCAACCATCAGCACAACTCCCTGCTGTTCATGTCCTTACCCTAGCTAATGAGCACTCAGGTGTGAAAACGGCATAGGTTAGGAAATGAGAATGTCCTAGTTATTTATTTATTTATTTATTTTATGTATTTATGTATTTATTTACTTACTTATTTAGGTTGTGTCAGGTTTTTGTTGTGGCATGTGGGATCTGTAGTTGCGGCATGCAGGCTTCTTAGTTACGGCATGTGGACTCTTAGTTGTGGCATGCGAACTCTTAGTTGAGGCATGCATGCAGATCTAGTTCCCCAACCAGGGATCTAACCTGTGCCCCTGCATTGGGAGCACAGAGTCTTACTCCCCAGACCACCAGGAATGTCCTCGCTTTTATGACATTGGAATTAGGGCCTAGAGCTCTCACCTCCCAGTTTCCTCATCTGTGAAATGGGATGAGATTTCATAGCTCTTAGTGGATTAAATAGGGGTAATTTATAGCAAATATTTTCTACAGTACTTGAGATATGGTAGGTATTCAGTAATCATTACTTTCCTTTCATCCAGATATAGTATAATCCAATGTTTTTCCAGCCCCCTTTTCTTGGATGCAATAAGAATACAGCAAGTAAACATTTAGAAAATAACAAAACAATCCTCAAATAGTATTATAACCGGTCTCCCTAAATATCCTGTAATTTCCCATCTTGATAACTTGTAACCATATGTCTTATGTCAAGGACCCTGGTTTCTGTGCAGATGTTTGGGCTCAAACTTAAACTCAACTTATATCTGATTAAATGCTTTGTTTTTTTAAATTGGGGATTTGGTAGTAAAGGATGTGCCATGAATCAATATTATAATGAAAAGAGATATGGAGTGTGACAGATGTGGATTGGAATCTTGCCTCTACCAGTTATTACCAGAGAAGCTCTGGGGCAAGTTTTTTCCACCTATCAAATGATAATAATAATTAATACTTCACAGGATATTTATGTGCACAAAGGAAAAACGAGAAGTGAATGAATGTAATCTTTGACTTTGTAAGATACAGCCAGTTGATACTAGAGACTCAGTTGATGATATTTACTTTCGTTATTATCGAAGCTATTTTCTTGTTCTTCATTTTGAGGGTCCGTGGACTTACATGGTAGACAGCGAGATGTATCCTAGACGTTCTGCATGTGACACTGCTTTCCTGCACCGAAGTCATGGCCTACCACCCCTTCCTCCTACATATCTCCTCACCATACCATCCCCTTCTTAGCCACTCACACCGTCACTTCTCTGGATCAGCAGACAATCAGTTATCAATTTCAGGCCTGGGGAAAAACTGAATCTACTATACCTTAATTTTTTTATTTTTTATATTGTGACCCTACTTCCCTAACTTCCTGATTCTTGTTAACTTCCTCGACCTTTTGTCTATTTCCTTTACATTTCATTCCCTGCCTGCCTTGCAATTGTTACCATGCAACTGTAGTAAGAACCAATTGCTGGGAGTCAATTTAGACAAGTTTGACTCTCTAATTGGTCTAATAACCTACTCTCCTGTTCCTGCATGAAGGAATGAGTTTATGGTTCCAACCTGACTACCCATAATACCACTTCTGTCAGGAATTTTCTTTCTCTATCTCTCTTTATACTCCCAATTAAGCTATATAGTCTTATATAGATCATAGGTCAGTCACAATCTTTGTTATGAAGAAGATTTTTATCATAGAATTGGTTTGGTGAGACTAAATGCATAGAAAGTATATTACATGGAGTTTCAGGGGTAAAGCTTCAGGCTAATTCATAATTCATTTATTTATTCATTCATTCACTTATATATTTAACAAATATGTTTGAGCACTTCCAATATTAGAGATAAGCCATGTGAGTTGAGAGGAGAAAGTGCAGGACTTGGAATGTAGGAGAGCTGAATTCATATCCTGCTTGGACCTCAGGAAACTGATTCAATCCCTTGGGTATCAGGGATTAAGCAAGGAGAATTAGAGATACTGTATTTAACATGTTTCACACCCTATATGGTATACATGCTTAATAAATGCTGTTTCTCTTTATTTCTGTTGTTATTTTCTGGCTAATGTGAAATGCATGGGCCATATTTAGAATGACTGAAAATCTCTTCATTTTACCATTATTAACATAATATTAAAATGCCATTTATTTTGTACTCTCTAATTATTATGATTAATCCCCTCTAAGTATTAACAAAGGACCATGGCTCCAATGACCCTGACTACAGATGTGTAAAAAGAGGTCTCTGCCCTTTCATATAGCAGGTGTATATTTGTATGTAATGGGATGATGGTGGGGTTGGTAAACATCATTTCTGGGTAAAACTGCAGGCACTTAGAAAGGAAACTGGAGTTGAAATTTGACAGATGAGTCACTTTTGAGACCTCTGTGACCTCTGTGTTCACAGAAGAAGGATAAGAGTGATGCAATGGGAAAAGGAAACATAAGCAAATATTCTTGTCACCATAGAGAATCAGAATCATAGTAATAGTACACAGACCCATGAAACAATTGTCTCAGCTTTTAAAAGACTACATCACTGATCAAAACACACAGACAAGCAAAACTATTGACTACTGAGGTCTCACCAGTCTGCCTACAGTCTGTAACATTTTAAATGTTCAATCTAAGATGATACAGTTAATGTAAAGATCTGAGGATTTGAAGCAATGTCAGATATTTGCATATAGTGTACCAACATTGGAAGACTCTACACTGTAGTAGTACACACTGGCTTTCCATGTATGAAAGAGGTGATGATGTCAACGAATGCTGCTATATATTGAATGTTTGTGTCCCCTCAAAATTCATGTGTTAAATTTTTATTCCCAGTGTGATGGTATTGGGAAGTGGGGCCTTTGGGAGATGGTTCATACTCCATGAGGATGGACCCCTTATGAATGGGATCAGTGGTCTTAAAAAAGAGGACTCAGAGAACTCCCTCTCTCTTCTACCATGTGAGGACACAGCAAGAAGGCCAGAATCTATGAGGAAGCAGAAAGAGAGCTCAAACCAGACACTCAGTCTGCTGGTGCCTTGATCATGGACTCCCCAGCCTCCAGAACTAGATTTCTGTTGTTTATAAGCCAGCCAGCGTATAATATTTTGTTACAGTAGACCAAACAAACTAGGACAGATGCACCACATAGTTAAGAACTACACCTGTGTGATAATTCTCCTGGGTTCGAACAAAGAAGTATTTTTAAAACCTTATTATGGGGAGGGGAATTCCTGCAATTACTGCTTCCCAAATTTTGTTTTTCAGAGCTGATAAGAGAAGTGTTAAGAAAGTGACTAACATGATCATGGGTAGAAGTCAAATTTTGCTTTTGTTATTGCTTATAAATTAAATTCTTGAATAATTAAAGAAGTAAAGACAAAGTGAAAATATGACATAGAAAATATTCTGAGGACTTCCATCTTCTTCTTAGAATGTGGAAAGTTGGAAAGAGGGTTGCACTCATCCTAACAAGGAAAAGCTGGATAATATACAAAATCATACTGATCAGAGAACTGAGATTATAGTGAAACCAACTAGCCTGAAATCTAAGAAAATACAAGTGCCTCCAAGGAGAGCCAGGCATAGTACCTCACCTTGGGCCAATCACAGGAAGAAGACATGCAGTCATACAGTTAGGGAAGAAGAACTTAGCTGACATATTAAAGAATTTGCAGATGCTGAGTATGTGATAGATTCTGAATACAGAAGCCCTGGGAGTTGCAGACACAGAAGAGTCTACATGTATTCTCAGACTCTTTTCCATGAACCTTGCCAGGTGACAGTGTGAAAGACTGCAGTTCGGGCAGTCGTCTACAGAAAGCTTTCCTCATGGAGCATGCCTGGAGAAGGAGAGTTGCTGCTTGTGGAAAGGCAGGAAGCATGGGAGAGGGGCTACAAATTACCCTGAGCCCAGACCTTTGTAGAACACCATCTCTGGAGCACAGGCATACCTTTGAGAAAGCCCCACCATTTAGATCTAAAGACACAGAAATTGCCTGAGACTTAGGCTGAACCAGGGCAACAGAAACACACTCACACACACATACACACACACACATGCACACAGACACACATGACCTACCCACTCCCACTCACAATCTAAAAAAACATGATTAACATAAAATAGCAATATGGCATGGGAGGAGGAGCAAAAGGATGGAGAAAGACCTTGTGGGAGATCAGGCTCCTAGCGGAAGCCTAAAGCTGAGAATGGAGCAAGGACATCGAGAAAATCTCTCTGGCAAATCACATTTTATCCTAACCATTCAGTAACACCAAATGAATTTGAGGATAACCACAGCAATAATAAAACCCTAACCCAGCACAGCTATTGAGCTGATTGACTCAAGCTCCCACTCCCTTCCTGCTATGGTGTGAATGTTTGTGTCCCCCTCCCCCAAATACATATGTTGAAATCCTAATGCCCAATGTGATCGTATTAGGAGCTGCAGGCCTTTGGGAAGATGACTAGGTCATGAGGGTGGAGCCTTCATGAATGAGACTAATTCCTTTATAAAAGAGGCCTGAGAGAGTTCTTTTGCCCCTTCCTGCATGTGAGGACACAGTGAGAAGACACCATCCATGAACCAGAAAGTGGGCTTTCACTAAAACCCAACCATGTTGTCACCCAGAACTTGGACTTTCAGCCTCCAAAAGAAATTAGAAATAAATTTCTGTTGTTTATAAGATACTGAGTCTGTAGTATTTGTTATAGTAGCCCAAATAGACTAACACACTAAGGCTTATAGAATAAGAAAGATGCCTATTTCCAGGTATATGTATTATATATCTTATTCTCTACTGTCCTACTGATCATCAGTTTTTAACTAAAAAACAAACAACATAAAAAGAAAAAAAAATGCCCACTGTCAAGAGACAAAATAATCAATACTATATTCAGATAAGGACTGGTGTTGAAGCTATTATTCAAGCAATTTAAAATAACTATGATTAATATGTAAAAGTTTTTAGTGTAAGTGGTAGATATTTTAATACATGGGATATTTTAGTAAAGATATGGAAACTGCAAGAGAGAATCAAATGAAAACGTTAGGATTAAAACAAAACAAAACAGAGCCAAATATAGAAGCAGAGATGCAGAATGTCTTTGACTGACTCATTAGATTCTATATAGCCAGAAGAGATTCAGCAACTATTATAGACTGAATGTTTGTGTCTTTCCAAAATATGTATGATGAAGCCCTAATTCTCAAGGTGATGGTATGCGTAGGTGGAACTCTGGGGAGGTAATTACATTTAAATGTAGTCCTAAGTGTGGGGTTCCCATCGTGGGATTAGGCTCCTTGTAAGTGGAGGAAGAGACCAGTGCTCACTCTCTCTCTGCTATGTGAGGTCACAGGGAAAAGGCAGCTGTCTGCAAACCAGGAAGAAGGCCCTTACCAGAATCTGAACATGCTGGCACTCTTATATTTTACTTCTCAGCCTCCAGGACTGTGAGAAATAAATTTCTGTTTTAAAACTACTTATTGTTATGGCAGCCTAAGCTGACTAAGACAGAAATCGGTACTGAGAGGTGGACTGCTGCCCTAACAAATACCTAAAAATGTGGAAGCAGCTCTAGAACTGAGTAATGGCTGGAGGAGTTTTGGGGTACACGATAGAAAAATCCAAGATTGCCATGAAAGGACCCTTAAAGGTGATTCTGGTGAAAGCTCAGAAAGAGAAGAGGAAAGTTATAGAGCAGTGGTCCCCAACATTTTTGGCGCCGGGGACCGGTTTCATGGAAGATGATTTTTCAGCGGATGTGGTGCGGGGCGGGATGGTTCCGGCGGTAATGCGAGCGATGGGGAGCGGCAGATGAAGCTTTGCTCGCTCGCCTGCCAGTCACCTCCTGCTGTGCGGCCCAGTTCCTAACAGGCCGTGGCCCAGGGGTCGGGGATCCCTGCTATAGAGAAAGTTTACATCTTCTTAGAGTATGCACAAAGAAGCCTGAGCAAAATGCTGGTGGAAATATGGACACTACAGGCTATTCTGGTGAGGTCTCAGATGGAAATGAGGAACGTGTTATTGGACAATGGAGAAAAGGTAATCCTTGTTATAGGCCAGCAAAGTACTTGGATGAATTCTGTTCACATTCTAGTGTTTTGTAGACGATACAACGCGCAAACGATGAAATTTGGTGGAGGAGATTTTTAAGCAAAATTGTGAAGAAGTAGCTTGGTTTCCACTGACTGTTTATAGTAAAATGCAGAAGTGAAAAAAAAAATGACTTAAATACAAACTTGTTAATCAAAAAGAAAGCTGAACTTAAAGATTTGGAAAATGCTCAGGCTATCCGTATTGCAAAAAATGAGAAAGTTTTTTTCTGAAGAGAACACTAAGACTGTATACAAGCAACCATTTTATTAAGTGATTAGTCTGGGTGTGAACGTAGACATAATCATCCACTCCAGCAGAAATGTTATCAGTTTGAACTGAAGGAGATGTAGATGGGATAAAAATGAAGGAAAGCTGTCAGACTTCTTAGGTCCTACAGGACAAGACCATAGAACCATTTGACTGTAAACATGTGCTATTCTTCAAGACAAAAGAAGAATGACCCTGAAGGTGACTCAGAGATTACCAGGGCTCCCTCTTTGGTTTCAAAGGGGAAAGCCTCTGCCTCAATGTCAACAGGCCAGATGACGTTTGCCTGGAGCCTTGGGAGTGGGGCTGCCAGAGTCTTGGGGGTTCAGCTCCCACCAGGTAGACCCAAGGAGGCAGGACCACCACCCCAGTAGGGAAGGTGGAACTTTGAATCAAAGAGGATTATACTAGCATTAAGATCTAATTATGCTTGCCTTGCTAGGTTTTGTACTTGCTAGGGACTCAACACCTATTCCTTCCAATTTCTCCCTTTTGGAATGAGAACAATATCCCATGCAAGCTCTGTCATTATATTTTGGAAGAGTATAACTTAACCTGGTTTCACAAGTTCACAGCTAGACAAAAAAATATGTCTCATGATAAATTGTACCTGCAGTCTAAACTATATTATCTGATCTAGGTGATATTTAGATGAGACTTTAGAATTTAGACTTTAGAGTCGATGTTAGAACAAGTTAAGATTTTGGGGACTGTTGAAATGGGATGAATGCATTTTGCGTGTAAGAAGGACATAAAATTTGGGGAGCCAGTGGCAAATGTTATGACTTGAATGTGTATCCTCAAAATTCATATGTTGAAACCCTGACTTCCAATGTGATGGTATTTGGAAATGAGGTCTTTAAGAGATAATTAGATTCAGATGAGGTCATGAGAGTACCATCCTAATGATGAGATTAGTGTCCTTATTGGAAGAAAAAGAGGACAGAGCTTTCTCTCTCTTCACCATGTGAGGATACAGTGAGAAGGTGGCCATCTGCAAGGAAGAGGCTCTCACCTGAACCTGACCGTGCTGGCACCCTTATCTTGGACATTCTAGCCTCTGGAAGTGTTCGAAGGAAGTTTCTGTTTTTAAACCTTCCAGTCTATGGTATTTTGTTATGGCTGCCCAAGCTGACTAAGACAGGGACCTTGAAGATAGGTCAATGAACTTACCCAGTGTGAAACACAAAGAGAGAAAGAGTGAACAAACAAATATAATGATATAATCAAGAAATATAGGAAAATATCAGACGGACTATCTGATATTTGTGAAACTGGAATCCTAGAATATTTGAAGAAACAATGACTGATAATTTTCCAAAAATAATGAAAGATGTCAAATTGCAGATTCAAGAAGCTCAGAGAACAGTAGGCAGAATAAATAGAATACACACACACACAGACACATACTCAACATTTCTGAAAATCAAAAGATCAAAAGAAAATATTGAAGGAGGCAGGCAGAGAAAGAAAAAACATACTGTATTTACATAAAGATAAGAAATATAACAGGCTTCCTGTCAGAAGCTATGCAAACCAGGAGAAATGGAGTGATATTTGGATAGTGCTGTAAATAGAAAAAAATATCAGTTTGGAATTCTATATCAAGTGAAGCTATCTTTCAAATTTGAAAAAGAAATAAAGTTTTTTCCATACAAATAAAAATAGAAACTCCATTACTAGCAGACCGGCACGATAAGAAACTTGAAAAAAAAATTCTTTAGGCGGAAGAAATAAATTACCTGATTCAAACTTAAATCTATACAAAAAGAAATATTGTACTCTGGCAGACATTGCTTCACCATCAAAAAATTACAAAATTGTAATTCTATCTTTAAATACTTTGAATAACCTTACACTTTTCTATATTCCTAAACACACTGGATAATTGATAGAGAGGGCCTACTGTATTATCCATCTCACTGTTCTACATGACTGATTTCGAGATGTTAGTACAATTTTCGACATGAAAACAGGAACAACTCTAGGACATTCAATTATATATAGATACTTTAATTATATATTAGCTAGCTAGCTAGCTAGATAGGCACTTGTTCACATTAGTAAAGAAAAAAGCTGGAAAACCCAACAGAGAATAGTGAGGAAATCCAGAGATTAGCAACAGCGGGAAGACACTACACCGTTAGAGCTGGGTGTTGAATAGAAGTAGGTATACCAGACCCATTAATGCAGAATCATCCAAAAGGAGCCAGAGCAGGAGTTTTCAGTGTGAAAGGCAACCATGGCGGGAGGGGAAAGAGAGCTGGACCAGATAAGTAAGGCAGCCATCGTCAGTGGCAACAGAGGAAACCAAAGGAAAGGTAAGAAATACATCATTTCTCTCTCCCTTCCAAACTTCTACCAGGGAGTCTTATTGAATGAAGAACACACTAGAAGTCAGAGAAAAGGGGATTCTGGAAAATATAGTTACCCTGAATAAGAGACCAGAACAAGAGAAGGGCAGGTAATAGATTAGAAAGTACACAAACAATTCACTGGCACACTCTGCAATCCATCGTATAGAAGGATCATGTAGTCATCAGTATTACAATTAAATTTTGTCCTGATATTATCCTGTCAAAATTTTAATGACTCTCTCTTTTCAAAATTATTAAATGCTTTGCATGGCCTTATCTCTGTGTGTCTCCATTTTGCAAATTCTACTCCAGTGTTACTCATACACTTGCTTTTGTAATATTTTGCAACCATAATACATTCTGTTTACATCCTCAGGTGAACAGGATTCTCAAGACAAAAGACTCTTCTCACCTGAAGTCTCATATCAGATAACTCATCCTCTATGTTTTGTTTATATGTCAACACAGCCATCACATAAAGATACAAGGGCACCTGATAAAAAACCTATCTTGAGGAGTGTGATACTGCACAATTTGTCCTACAATGAGACTGATAACCGTGATAGGCAGCAACTACCTGTTTCATATCTGTATCTTTAGCACTTACGAGTATATGTGACATGTGTTGGAAACAATGCACATATGTGGAAAAAATGACTAAATAAAGTAAAAAATGAATAAATTTGTAAGTCCTCACAATATTCTCTTCCAAAGCTCATAGCTTTCCTTCTACTTCTCCAACTCCATGCTCTAATAACATGTGAACTCTTGATGACTGATACTAAGAGAAGGAAAAAATGTGCAAGTTCATTATCAGGATTCCAATACAGCATTGAAAGTTTCCCCTTAAAAGTGTGCTATATTGTTGTATATCGACCTCGCAACTGTTGAGCTTTTGACACATTAGGTTACATAATAGTAATTCAACATGGGTGGCCACCACGGCAGTCTCTCTTATATTGTAATCCCATGAAAACCAAGTTACCTGGAAAACTGGGTGGCACATTGTCATGTTTATGTCTCTACATGGAATTTATGCCAACATACCATGTAGAATTCAAATTATGGTTAAATATCTCTAAAAAAGAATATGCTTAAGCAAACATTAGAAAGCAACTGAGGTGGCATTTCAAGTCAATCACCTCGTTAGCAACCGGTTTTCACAGTAGCATGATATTCTTAAAGAAAAATACAAGCGGTTAGATTCAACATCAAATTTAATTGTCTTGGGGTCTTTGCCATCTGACAAAATTTCCCGTCATGTGACAAGTCAATGTTTTGCACTGGAAAGTATCAAGGAAGGTAATGCTCATTGTTGGCTGGTGTATGTGTTTGTATGTGTTTCTTTTTCTTCTCCTCTCTCCTTTTGCTGGGCTAACCTTTAACGGAAAATAAATCCTGGTAACATTGAAAGCAAATTTCTCTGTAAGAATAAATAACCCAAGATAGGTTTTGAAAACTTTGCAATTAAAATGCATAAGCCTCATTTTAGTGAATGATTAAAGATATCGCACAGTGTTTGCTAATTGTTTCTACTTGGTTTTCCAATGTCATCACAAATGGAAATACAATCCAGTATGTAGCTTGTCCATTAAACAACATTTTATCCCCTTAAGCTAAGTTATTTGAAAATAACTGTCTTAGTCAATTCAGGATGCTATAACAAAATACCACAGACTGGGTGGTTTGCAACAGAAATTGATTTTTCATAGTTCTGGAGGCTGGGGAGTCCGAGATCAAGGGATTGGCAGATTCAGCGTCTGGTGCAGGCCTGCTCCCTCATAGATGGCCATTTTTTGCTGTAACCTCACATGACAGAAGGGGCAAGGGGGCTTTTGGGGTCCTCTTTTATAAAGGCACTAATCCCTTTCATGGGGGAGGGGGGTCCACCCTCATGATCCGTTATCTCCCAAAGGCCTCACCTCCTAATAACATCACCTTGGGAGTTAGGATTTCACTATTATCAATTGGGGGGGGGGACACATTCAACCTACAGCAGAGACATTTACTTTTCTTCCACATTCCCTTTGTCTCAGAAGAAAATAAGTGTTGAACAGAGTGATAACAATCAGGAGTTTCTTACTTAAAGTTTATCTTATCTCATTCTGTCTATTGCTTTCAGAATCCAAGATACCTTAAAAAATGAAACTGTATGCAGGCATAAAAGAATGAACTGACTACTTACTAACGAATGTTAGTATCACATCAAGAGTTTATTAATGAAGGAGGAGAGGAATTTATTAGCTTACTCCTTTCTTCTTTCTTTCTCTCTTTCCTTCCTTTCTTCCTCTCTGTCCTTCCTTTTTTCCTCTCTTCCCTTCCTTTCTTCTCTCTTTCTTCTATTATTATTATTTTTTAAAATTTTATTTCCAAATCTGTGAAGCATTTGTTGGCAAGGCCATTGGCAACTTTTCACAGAGGTGGAAGGGGGAATGTAGCAACTGTAATACAGGGGTGTGTGTGTGTGTGTGTGTGTGCGTGTGCGTGTGTGTGTGTGTGCGTGTGTGCGTGTGTGCGCGTGCGCGTGTGCGCGCGCGTGCGCGTGCGCGTGTGTGTGTGTGTGCTGTTTTGCTCCAGTTTTGAGGCCCTGGCTAGAGGCCAATCAGTTCCCTCCTTTGAGTGGAAGATTAAATCAACATCCTAATACTTCCCTTATTAAACTCTCATAGTCTGGGCCACTATACACCCACCCTAGTCACCCAGGGCCAGATATCAGAAAACCAGGGAAAACACCTATGCCCCAGAGCCTGCTGAAATTATTAAAATTAACCAATCCTAAAACTACCTGCCCTGCCTCACTCTTTTCTTCCCATAGAAACCACAATAAATGCTCTTTTCCACCTTTTCCCTCCGTTCTTCTGCTTCCTGACCAACCCCAGTGCTTTCCTGGTACAGAGTGGCTCTGTAGGGTACTCTGTGTTGTCTCCAGGAAACTGTGAGGACAACAAAACTGCAAAACTCTTTCTGGTTTCTCTCTCTTGATCTGTGTCTGGTCTTACCACACCTCACCCAGGCTAATAAAGTTAAAACAGGGGCCAGGACCTTTTACGTACGTGAAAGACATTACTATAGTGTAGATGAATATAATGAGTTAGTATAACTTGATACTCAGTATGTGAAACATCTAATTCTTTTAATTCCATGGTCACCTAGCAATCAGCAGTTCATTTCCTTCTTTTGTTCAATCACTCATTTAAGTGAGTATTTATTCAATGACTGTCAAATGCCAATCACAGCGCCTGGCACATTATGAGGAAGGACTGAAACCCACAAAATGGCAGGCTCCCTAAGGACAGAGGCTCTGTGTAGCATCTTAGAGTGTTAATAAAAAGAATACACGATTCACTTGCAAGTTTTCTGTTCCCTAGGACAGTAAGTGTCTTCACTATGAACCAAGGAACTAGAATTCTAGTAAACATGTCCCTTTTGAGGGAGAGCTTACTATGAGAAATGTGCAGTCATCCCAAAAAATATTTTCTAAGTGTCATATACTGATTTTGCAGGAAGGTGGGCATGGAGAAAGAGACAGAGAGAAATGAAGAGAAATGAAACAATCTGTACACTAATGCAGCATGAAGTATACACTGTTTCATATTCTTTGATGAGAAAGATAAAAACTGGAAACACACCAGCAGGGCTGAATGAGGCATGAACCACATAGTCTTTTGCTGGGGGCTGGGAAGAAATATTTACGTTTTCTCAAACCCGAAGTTAAAATAACTTCTGCCAAAATAATAGGGGTATTTATAGTCAATATATTGTCTCAAAAGGAATAGAATATCTGATGTGTGATTTTATAAACTGTGTATCAGATGCAAAAAAAAAAAAAAGCAAGAAAAGCCAAGTTGTTTAGTTGGTCTTTTTTTTTTTTTTTATATAGTGGTGACATATGTCCTTTACTTTGTGTTGAATGAGTGAAATGACCCAGTCTTCACCTTTAGATCAGTAAATTTCATCTGGATCTAAAGGCAAAAAAATCATGTGATTACACTATAGTTTCTTTTGAAAGACCAAACCGAAGTAATAATTAAAACCCTATAGCTTTAAACAGAATAACAAGCCTTGAAAAATATAGAGCATTATCTCCTGGGCTAGCAACAAATAATTCACCTAATTTGTTCTCTATTAAGTCTAACTGACTCTATTACTTAACAGCCCTAGGGGAATGGGGTGGTGGTATAAAGGGAGCTAGAGAGTGTTATTTTGGATTTTTTTTCTTTAAACATTTTATAGTTGAAGGTAGTGTTTCAGGCAGTCAAGGACTAGGTGATTCTGGCTAACCCTCTCACTCAGAAAACTAGAAAAAATGTTTGAAGTCACTGGAGAAATAGTCAAAAAAAGTGAGAAATTAAGTTTTTTTTTTTTTTAAGTTCAAAAATTAAGAGTTAAAAAATGTTTGAAGTTATTACAGGAATACCAAGTCAGAAAAGCGAGCAATTGAGGGATAAGGTCCCAGGTGGGACAAAAAACTCTGAGAGCTGAAACTGGCATTGTGCACTGTGTTTCCACTGAGGCACTGGATGATTCCATAGGTTGTGTCCTGTTCAGTCCTACAAGACCCCCCCGCCCCGCAACCCCTAGCCAACTTCAAGCTCCAATCGCAAGCTCAGGCTATTGCCTAGGCTTCTGGCCCACCAGCTGTGATCAGAAGTTCCAACGACACCTTCCTTGGGTTTGATTAATTTGCTAGAGTGACTCACAGAATTTGGATAAACATTTTACTTAGTAGATTACAGTAGGACATAATTTCAGGAACAGCCAGATAAAAGAGCTGCATAGGGCAAGGTATGGAGAAAGTGTGTAGCTTCCATGTTCTCTCTGAGTAGTCAACTCTCCCCAAATCTCTACATGTCCATCAACCCGGAAGTTCTCTGAAAGCCATCCTTTAGTTGTTGTTGTTGTTGTTGCTGTTTTTAATGGAGGCTTCATTACATAGTCATGACTGAATAAATCATTGGCCATTGGCAACTGATTCAACCTCCAGCCCCTCTGCCCTCCCCAGAGGTTGGGGGGCAGTGGTGAAACTGAAAGTTCCAACCCTCTAATCACATGGTTGGGTAGCCACCAGCCCCTGTCCTTAAGTTTACCCAGGTGCTTTCCAAAAGTCACATCATTAACATAACAACAGGCAACTCTATCATTCTCATCACTTAGAAAATTTCAATGGCTTTAGGAGCTCTGTCCACCCCAGAAAGCTGGACGAAGCCCAAATATATATTTCTTTTTATAAATTACAACATCACAAGGACCTAAGTTACAAAAGTTCAGATATGTGTCTGTGTGTTGCTCTACATATAAGATGGCAGATATACAATAAATCTAGAAATATTTGCAAGCAAGAATACTTTTTTACTCAAATTTGTTCAATGATATAGCCCTGTTATATTGAAAATTTGTTTATGGAGTATTATGTCCTCTTAAATGGCAAGAAGAAATCAAGCATCATTTTGAATATTTTATACAAATGTGCTTGCATAAAAGAGTATACTGCATGTGTGTCTGTGTGTAATAGGTAATTCATAAGGCTCATTCTCACAATACAGACTGAAGATTCCAATAAAAATTGTATCCTCTTACATGAGAAATATTAAAGGGTGAGTGGCATGTAGATGGTCAGAGGAAGGACAGACAGCTGAACAGGATAGACAGAATCTGGAATAATCATCAGAAGTGGGATAGACAGGAGTTTTGTCCCCAGTATGTCACCCTTCCCTGTATCCATGCTCTTTGCTATGTAATTTCATAATCCCTCCCCCTGAAGCTAGAATGTACTTCCCTGTCTCATTTTGAACTTGCTGATGCGATGTTATTTAGCACGTGAAATATTAGCAGACATAACACTAAGAGGGGCTTGGAAAGTGCCTGTCGCCATTGAACTTTGGGCCTCTTGATTTCTGCCATTGCCATGAGAAGAGCTTTCCTAGATTAGCTCCGTGCCTTCAGTCTGAGCCACAGAAAAAGCACACGAGGACCAGAACCACCAGCTGGGCTCTGGCAGGATGAGCTTCTCCAGTCATACCCAGAGATCCATGATAGTGAGTGATGGGTATTTTAAGTGACTGAGCTTTCAGGTGGATTTTAAAGCAGCAGTATTATGGTATTTGTTTACTGACACAGATTGATTTGGTATAACTTTTGTGAATCTATATAATAAGATATTCTTATATGTATATCATAAAGCTTCTAAATCGGGAATCTTATTGTAATCTATCAATTTTTCTTTGATACATGCAGGAAGTCATGGCATGACTTGATTTCACAGATGAAGAAACTGAATCTCAGATATTCGGCTGAGACCACAGCTATCATGTGACAGAGCCAGGATTCAAAGCCAAGCTGTCTGACTCTCAGCTTATCGAAATTTCCCATTTCACTGTGCTGCTTTTTCAGAAAGATGAAGGGACAAGAAGAATAACGGAAGCAAATGTAATGATCATCTAATCTGTTTATTCCATAATAAATTGCTTGAATATCCCTAAGTTTGGGGGTAGATTTACTAACAGAGATCTAAAGACTAACTTTATTTTCACTTTTTCCACTCCCCATGCTTCTGTTTATGACAAAAGCCCATGAAGGATTAAGAAATAAGGATTGGAGAGGAATGGAGAAGAGGGAAAAAAAAAAGACAGTAGCTAGATAGTCCATAAGCTAAAACAATCAACCCTTAACTGAATGCACATGTGTAGACTGAGATGCTTCCCTAACAGTGAGGCAGTAGGCGATGATTAATGACTGGAAGAAATCAGTAAAGAATTCTTGCTGAGCTCTGAACTGTGCTCTGAATATAAAAATCTGTTGGAACAGGTGACATGTTGCCAAGGGTTCTGAGGAGCAAGACAGAAGAAATTGCAGATCTGCCAACAATTTATCTCCAAAGGCAGAGAGGAATGGTGATGTAGCAGTGTCACAGAATAAAGCAGAAAGCTTTTTTATTTTTTCTTCTGTCTGAAGAATGGTGAGCCAGACTATGGTTTTATTATCAGAGCTACAGAGAAAGACAAAATGCAATAATTAAGAAATCCAAAGACTGTCATAAAAGACAAGATGAAGCAGGAAGTTGAACTTAAAGTGCTCCAAAAGCTCAGCTCAGAACTTCACTGCTCTAAGTATTTTGGAAGAAATGAAGAGTTACCTCAGGAAGAGGGAAATGTTCCATTTCTAGACAAATAAAATTGAATACATAGGAATATTTATTTAGCCTCCCATCAAATATATATTGAAACCCTACAATGCCCCCAAATGTAAATTTTGTAAGAGAAGAAACGAAGATACTGTTCGCTGTTCCATCCCCATCAACTAGAACAGAGTCTATTACATAGAAGACCCTTAAAAAATACTTAATCAAAGAATTAATAAGGGGTGACACTGCCCTCATGAGGCTTACAAAGGAGGGAGAAAGATATTTGGTATATTTCTGGATTTTTCTTTCAATTTATAGAATTACAAAGGACAGGTACATGAACACAGTCACGATGTAGCATATGAAACAATTATTCTCATACTTGTAATAATACTAATGTCTACCTCTTTACCTCCATGAATCTGAGTTAATTTATCTGAGTTGATGCCCAGGCATTGGTATTTGAGAAGTTTAATGTGCAGCTAGGATGGAGAAATATAAATATATAAAGGAAAAACTGACTTAGTCTACAAGTTCCGAGGGAAGAGGGAGGGCTTAACCAAGGCAAGGATAGTATATGTGGGGTGTAGCATCCCAGGCATAGAGACAAATATGGACAAAAACCCTGTGGCTAGAAGAAACACAGTACTATTAACACACTTGAAGGGCAGCATGGCTTATACACACAGGAAAGAGACATGAGATGAAGCTGATAAGGTAGACAAGGGCCAGAAGACACACATTTTTAAGTCTATGTCTTTAAAACCTTTCATGGATTCTTATTCTTAGGATAATGAAGGTAGAAAGTTTATGGGAGGAATTTTGCCTTTCAAATCATTACTTTTCCATCAGGTTTAAAAATAAATGGAAGGGGAAAATATTTGTGCAGAGGACCATTAGGAGACTGCTGCAAACTTCTACACAGAAGCTAAGAACAGCTTGGCCTAGACAGAAGATGGAAGTGAGCAGTTCTGCCTGCTAATAGTCCCAGGCAACTGGTGTTCTGAGTTTCAGAGCTTAGAGGGTCCTGCTCTGGACCCTGTCCAACTTTTCTCTTTCTTATAAGGCCTTCAGTTTTTCTTCCAGAGCCTATGCAGACCTCCTTCCTCATATGATCTCCCAAAGGAGGCCCACACCATTGGTTTAAATGTATGCTAGGGGGTTGCTATTAATAGTAGAGTGGCGGATAACGCACTGTAAGCTGGGGTGATCACATAGATGCACACTAGCTTCTTCAGATGTGGATTAGAGGTTGGGGTACAAGAGAAGCAGGCTGGGCTTGGGGTCAGGCTCAGGCTTGTGGCCTGTATGTTCCACGTGTGATTTTGTGAGAGGCCCTGTATATATTAAGGGAAGATCTGGCAGTGAGGAGAGAGACAAGTGCAAGATGCATGGTCTCAAAATTAATAGGTGGAAAGGACAATAATACAATATCAGCTTCATCCTTTGAAATAATATTTTAAAAAAATTCTAGCATCTGTAATTTTCTAAACTATTTTTTTGTTTACATTTTCCCCAATTATTGTCACAATAGTTCAGTGAGTTGATAAAAACAGATATTATAAAATGAAGAAACTGACACTTATATAGACTAGGATGTGGCAAATTGTTTTCTGAAAAGGGCAAGGTAGTAAATATTTCTGGGTTTGCAGGCTGTATGTTCTCTGTCATCTCTGTCTTTGTGGGTACTCCTCTCTGACATTGTAGCTCAAAAGTAGCCATTGACAATATGTAAATAAATGGGTGTGTCTTTGTTCCAATAAAGCTTTATTTATAAAAAGAGGCAGAGGCCAGACTTGCCTCATGGGTAGTAATTTGCAGACTCCTGATGAAGACTGTTATTAATTGATGGATAGTAGATAGCATTTGTGGGACTAGAAGTCAGATCCTTAAGTTTCTGGTTCTGTGCCGGGTTCTTCAAAATGCTTCAGTGATAGAGAGATCAGATACTACTTTAACGTCCAAGGGACATAGAAATCTCATCTGAACTCATTCTACATATGAGAAAACTAAGGATTATAGCAGTCAAGTGGGCAAGTGAGCTCCTCAAGGTCTCAGAGTTTACAGAGCCAGAATTTAGAGCTTTTTAATTCTGTCTTGTGTTCTTTCCATCAACCCCCTGCAAAAGTCAATGACGCTATGAACCGACCTGGGCCAGCTCTGGCTTTTCTACTGTGTGCTCCTGTTATAATGTATCGTTAGAGGTCAATGAGCCAAGACCTAAAGAAAATTATAGCAAAATAACAACAGATTGAGCAAAGTTGGGAAGCACTTTTTTGGTATCTTCTAGGTTCCTAAAGGGGTTAATTTTAGCTCTGAAATTCCTAATTCTGCTAGTCTTTTTTAATTCTTTTAAACCAAATCACTCAGAAAATTACATTTCTATTTCGTTTAACACCTGCATTTTACACCAACTTAGGTTAGCCTTGCTGTGGTTGTATTTGCTATAGCTACTGTTGTTTCTGTGTATGCTCTGATTGAATGAGACATAGAGATACTCTGTAACCTCCTTGAAGCAGTAGACCACTTGATCCAAACTCAGAGCAGAGTCACAGTCTAGAAAATACAATCAGGAAGGCAGAAATAGTTCCAAGTTAGCTCAAGTGTTTTATTGCATTTCTTGAGCATGATGCAGAGTATCTTCTTAAAATTCACCATTTTCTCCTCATCACTTTCCTCCAATCCACAGCAGCGCTTGTGTCCGTATCTCTTCTCTAGCCATCACATTCCTTTTCTTCCTACCTCTCCTCTGTCTCCAGATTCTGCTCAAAGCACCAAGAATAAACAACCAGCAAAATAGTGTGCAGAGAGAAGATGGAAATAGAGTAGGGAGATAAAGCCAGAATCTTCTTCATAGAAGAGAGAGAGAAAGGCCAGGATTCCTCAGACCCAAATAATGTTCGTCCAGACACATTTTAAAAAATTACCCTTTTACTAAGAATACATCAACATTCATAGTTGTTTTTAATGAATGGACCAAAGGCCTCTTTTTGGAGACAAAGTGTCTGCTGGCAGACATATAGTATTTGATAATAAAACTTGAGCATGTCAGACACAACTGATAGCTTTCCTTGACTCTTGTTAGAGTTGGAAACCAATTCAGAAGGTGTAATTTATTTAGAGTTTAGTAAACCATTCAAAAAAGTTCTGCTGGGAAATCTAATAGAGAAATTAGAAGCATTCTGTCTGATTGAAACTACCAGCGTCCATCTACATAAAACTGACTGACAGACAATAAAATAGGTAATTACCATCAGTACAACACTGAATGGGGGATAAGATTAAAGGATTATATTAGAACAGCCACCGCTGAAGGCAGAATTTGGAATTTAAAATGCAGTTGTAAGCTAGACAAGTAACCATTTAAGAAGCACTCTTATGTACTTCAATTGTATTGGAAGTGAAATACAATGAAATATGAAGAAAATTTCTTCAAGTTGAAGGTTTTACTTAAGAATAAAAAAGTGAAAAAGTAGTAAAACAACGTCCACACAAAAATCTCTATGCAAATATTTATAGCAACTTTATTAATAATCACCAAAAAAATGGAAGCACCAGAGATGTCTTTTACAAGTAAGTGGATAGAATAAACTGCGGCACACTCACACAAGAGAATACTATTCAGTGACAAAAAGGAATGGGCTATCATGCCATTCAAAGACATGGATGAATCTTAAATGCATAATTCCAAGTGGAAGAAGCCAGGCTGAAAAGGCTAAATACTATATAATCCCATTTATATGCCAACACTATAGACAATGTAAACTGATCAATGGCTGCCAGAGATCAGGAAGAAGAGGAGGGTAAATAGGTGAAGCACAGGGGATTTTCTTAGGGTGGTACAACTACTCTTTATGGTACTGTATTGGTGATACGTGACATTATATTTGTAAAATCCATAGAAATTCATAGCAAAAGAGTGAAACCTAATACATGCAAATTAAAACTAAACATTATTTAGGAGGTTGGGAGGTCCCGGAATGGAATGCGGAATGTGACCAAGGAATCAATCTACCCCATTGTAGAGGTGGGGAAAAGGATACTGACCTAAACTTTGGAAGTAAGTGGAGTCTGTAAGATTAAAGACAAACAGAAATAAATATAAGCACTGTACTCTAGTTGATAAAGTACCCTCCCCACAGTGGTGCTGGTTAACATTTCTAAAACCACTATACATGTATACTGGAACGGAACAATTAAACAGAGGGATGGTGGATGGTGGATTCAGGTTCCAACTGTTGAAGTGAAAGGTTACAAATAAGCAAAGGGAGCAAGCTGCAATGATCCATGTATAATGGTTTATAGTTGGAGACATCAGCCTAAACTAATGTTTAGTTTAATATAGATACAGACATACTTACTGATATGCATATATGTGAGTTAGTGTATACACACATACTCCTTTGCTCTGTCAGCTGAGAGATCCAAGAATCGACAACATTCCAGTAGCAATGAGCACAGCTAGTGCATAGAACTTTGTTTCTAATACCATTTTCCATAAAAAGAGGACCCAGGGTTTCTTGGAGAAATGGTGAATTCTAAGACCAGCGTGGCATCTTATAGTTCCAGAAAGGAAGTGTACAAAACATACACACACAAGGATGGAAGTATGTCAAAGGGATACAGGAGCCAACTGAAATAGCTCCCAATGGCAAGGCTAAAATAATTTGAAGAAAAAGTAAAGTAGTATTGGATTATAACTCGAAGTATAAAATAAGTATCTGTAAGTTCATACTCCTATAAATAAATGATAGAATAAAAGAAATAAATGGAAGAGAAAAGTCTCCTATGTAGAAGTACTGTAAATAATGAATTATGATATTATACCCTCAAGGAAGTGGAATATAAATCCCACTGTGCATATTGCTTTCTTTCCAAAAGTACACTAAGAAAATGGAAGAAAAGGGTAACTCTACATTGGAAAAGGATGACAAGCACTATGGCAGCTGGTTTAATCAATGCTAACATCAACAGTGATAAGTCATGTTAATAGTAGGTACACTGGATTTGATATGATGTGACACTTGACCACCACGATCTTCCTCCCCCAAATCCAAACTCCAGTTCAATAATGAGAAATAACTGAGAAATCCCAGTTGAAGGACATTCTGTATAATACCTGATCAGTTCTCCTCAATACTCTCAAGGTAATCAAAAAAAATTTTTTAAGTCTCAGCAACTGTTGCAGCCAAGAGGAGCCTAAGAAGATCTAATAATTAAATCTAATGAAGTATCTTGGATAGGATCTGGGATTGGAAGAAGAACATTAGGTAAAATCTATTGAATCTAAGAAATTATGGACTTTGATTGATAATAATATATCAATATTGGTTAATGAATTCTGACAAAGATATCACAGTAACGTAAAATGTTAATAATAGTGGAAAGGGTATGAGGTATATGAAACTTTCTACTATGATCACAAATTTTCTGTAATTATAAAACTGTTATAAAACAAAAATTTCACTAAAAAGCTGTTGAAGAGTTCAGTTTAGGAATATTTTTATTTAATAAGCATAACCCAATGCCACGCACTAACAGAGTAATGTAATAATTAGACCATAGACTCTCTTTATAGTATTGGACAATTTGATTTTATGATTTCTCACATCCTCTAATCCTAAACGTAATTTTCATTACAGTGGATTGTATCTTATTTATCCTTATATTCTCATAGTGTCTAGCACATTAGTTTGTAAATACATGTGCTCAAAAGGTTTTGGTAGAATCGAAGGAACATACATAAACGGTTCCACAGAACTAGGTAGTGAATATGAGCATTCATAACTACTGCAAAAATTGAGAGGCATCATTCATTGCAGAAGGGCTCTGACCACACAACATGGATTTAGTGGTCAGCAGATATAATTAATATTCATTGCAGACTAAAGAGAGAAGATTAAATTTCAACTGGTACTTGAAGTTTGAGTCACAGAATGAGCAGCATTTGAATAGGCTCTCAAGAAGAACCATGCACCTGGACTCAACATTGCCAAATTCTTGATTTTAGAAATAAGTGTGTACTGTATGTGTCCAGAGTGCCTCAATAAGTATTTATTTAAATAAAAACATAGTAAATCTTTAATGTTCATCCATTCAACAACCATTATTCCTACTTCTGGAAGTAACTTGCAAGGTGTATAATACATCAGTTTGAGTCAAATTCATGCCTCTGTGCAATTACCAATTGCTATGTGACTGGTGAGCAGAATTAACCATGCAGCCTAGCTAAAAACACCCAACATCTTCATCTCAAACTAGGTTTGTTTCCTTGTTTAATAGTCACAGTGAATATTATACCTTCTGCTTATAAATTGTTTTCTAGTTTATTTCAGTGGACTTTAAGAAGCTTTTAAAAATAGTGAAAGTAAAATATGCACAAAATAAACATTAAAAGGAGTACAAAAGTGCATTCAATGAAAGAGTCGCCTGACCAAAATAGAACACCAGTATTTCTTTCTAGATATAACCACCATGTTTTATATTCCTATTCCATGCACAGAAAACTTGATTTCTTTGTTCCCCTTCACACAAGATTATTTTTTTAAATAAATGGAGTGTATTCTAATGTAACCAGGCTCCTAGTGATGGATATTTAGCATATTTTCAGTCTTATGCTCTTATCAACAATGTGACAAAAACCTTCCTTTACTTACAAATATCTGTAAATGTACATAAGCCTATTTATATACATCTGTAGAATTCATTCAACAATGTTTTTGCTCACAAAACATATATGTGCATTTTTACTTTGGATAGATACTGCCAAACTGACCTCAAAAGAGACCGCACAAATTTATTGTTCTACCGATAGAGTCTGTTTTCCCACATCCTTACCAAGTCAGTCTAGCTTGTCACTCTGACCAAGGTTTAAAAGTAAGATGCATAGGAAGTCACAAGAAACAAATAATACTTCCTTGAAATGACATGATAGATGTATGTATTGGCCCTGATCCTGAAAAAAGCAGATGCTTTATTAAAGTCTCTTCAATCATCTCTTTTTAATGTGCCAGTTTTTCTCCAGGGCCCTAATTAATTTACATATTTATCTCTAGTTTTAAATAAGATTTATTTCTTGTGTATATCCACAACATCCTATATTTAAACCTTGGCAAGAGACCTGTAAGTCAGGAGTTGTGGCTTTGGGTAGAGAAGGATATTATCAAAGTGCAGCTCAGCAGGAAAGCAGTTTGCATTCACTCTTTTTTCATCATCCAATCTCCATAGGCCAAACACAACGGAAATTCAAGGGCAAGGGAGCCCAGATGATACAGTCTATAGAGGCTAGCTTTCTGAGTCACAGAGTAAGGTTAGAAAAGGCTAGAGACTGTCATACTGAGTGAAGTAAGTCAGACAAATATCATATGATATTGCTTATACATAGAATCTAAAAAAATGGTACAAATGAATTTATTTACAAAACAGAAATAGAGTCACAGATGTAGAAAGCAAACTTATGGTTACTAGGGGGTAAAGGGGGCGGTGTGGATAAACTGGGAGATTGGGACTGACATATACACACTACTATATATAAAATAGGTAACTAATACGAACCTACTGTATAGCATAGGGAACTCTACTCAATGCTCTGTAACGTCCTATATGGGAAAAGAATCTCAAAAAGAGTGGATATAGTATATGTATAACTGATTTACTTTGTTGTACATCAGAAACTAACGCAACATTGTAAATCAACTGTACTCCAATGAAAATTAATTAAAAAACAAAGAAAAGGCTAGGAGCAAATCTGGAGGGGCAAAACTTTTTAAAGGTAGCATATTACATATCCACAAACTTGCATAGTCAAGCTCTCATTTTGATTCCACCAGGAATATTAATGATCTACTTTGAGAAGAATACATAGATCCAAGTAGAAGAAGTTTCATGGTAGAATATAGTGGAAGGCAATATTGTTAAAAACAGGATCATGGATTTCTTTGAACTTGAAATTCCATCAGAGATAAACATTTTAACCATTTCATTTTTATAAATGGAAAAATGTAGACCTAGGAAAGTGACTTGTAAAAATGTGAGTCTAGTAAGGGAAAGTGCTTGATTCTAAACACAGGATCTAAATCTCCCCCAGGCCTCTGAGCTGTCTCTTCACCTATTCATGAAGTATCTTATATAACTGACTGAGGTATTTACACTTTTACCAAGAAGCATTCGTTTTGTGGTTTGTCCTTCAGAACGCCTCTTTTATAGGTGATCTATAGCTATTTAGAATAAATACAATGGTGATATATAAAGGAATGGGTGAAATTGTTTTAGGTTACTCACTCAGGCTACTGCCCTTCCAGTGTTTCATTTCCTGTATGGGATACTGGGTTTCCACCAAAAAGTTCAATAAAGATATTTTAACTTAAAAATAAAGATGTACATATGCACATGTGCATACATGTGCATATACATGTATACGTACACACATATACATGTATATATTTATATGTGTGTATGCTTTATTCTGTGATAACAATAAAAATAAACAGATCATATCATAAAGCAGAATAAAACGATATAAACTGTCTTTAGAAACAGGAATAAGCAGCCTTGGGAAGGCAGAGGAGAGGAGGGCTATTGCTTTGCTAAATGTGGATAAATTTAAATGTTTTGCCGTATCTTTTCAATCTACCCACTATGGCTGAGGTCAGTAAGGAAATGCAAAAGCTCAGCATGAAATTTTAAGCAGTGATTCCAATGGAGTAAAAAAGACCTTGTCGCATACTCATGACATAGCTCACCATTTCCTTGGAGGGAGGACTACTGGCTGTTGTATTTCTGAAGAGGAGAGAGTGGAAAGTAAACAGCAGAGTCCAGAAAAAATTCCATCCTGGCAAACGAACCATGTGGCTGACAGGGTCTTGGTGCTCTGGCCGGGTGTCAAGCCTGAGCCACGGAGGTGGGAGAGCCAAGTTCAGGACATTGGACCACCAGAGACCTCCCAGCCCCACGTAATATCAATCAGCGAGAGCTCTCCCAAAGATCTCCACCTCAACACTAAGACCCAGCTCCACTCAAAGACCAGCAAGCTCCAGTGCTGGACACCCCATGCCAAGAAACTACCAAGACAGGAACACAAGCCCACCTATTAGCAGAGAGGCTGTCTAAAATCATACTAAGTTCACAGACACCCCAAAACACACCACCGGAATTGGTACTGCCCACCAAAAAGAAAAGATCCAGCCTCATCCACCACAACAGAGGCAACAGTCCACTCCACCGGGAAGCCTACAGAACCCACTGAACCAACCTTACCCACTGGAGGCAGACACTAAAAACGACGGGAACTATGAACCTGCAGCCTGTGAAAAGGAGACCCCAAACACAGTAAGTGAGGCAAAATGAGAAGACAGAAAAACCCACAACAGATGAAGGAGCAAGGTAAAAACACACCAGACCAAACAAATGAAGAGGAAATAGGCAGTCTACCTGAAAAAGAGTTCAGAGTAATGATAATAAAGATGATGCAAAATCTTGCAAACAGAATGGAGAAAATACAAGAAACGTTGCATAACAACCCAGAACTAAAGAGCAAACAAACAATGTTGAACAACCCAATAAATGAAATGAAAAATTCTCTAGAAGGAATCAATAGCAGAAACACTGAGGCAGAAGAACAGATAAGTGACCTGTAAGATAAAACAGTGGAAATAAGTACCGTAGAGCAGATTAAAGAAAAAAGAATGAAAAGATTTAAGGACAGTCTCAGAGACCTCTGGGACAACATTAAACGCACCAACATTTGAATTATAGGGGTCCCAAGAAGAAGAGAAAAAGAAAGGGTCTGAGAAAATACTTGAAAAGATTATACTTGAAAATTACCCTAACAGGGGAAAGGAAATAGTCAACCAAGTCCAGGAAGTGCAGAGAATCCCATACAGGATAAAACCAAGGAGAAACATGCCAAGACACATGTTAATCAAAAATCAAAAATTGAATACAAAGAAAAAATATTAGAAGCAGCAAGGGAAAAGCAACAAATAACATATACGGAAACCCCCATAAGGTTAACAGCTGATCTTTCAGCAGCAACTCTGCAAGCCAGAAGGGAGTGGCAGGACATATTTAAAGTGATAAAAGGGAAAAAGCTACAACCAAGATTACTCTACCCAGCAAGGATCTCATTCAGATTCGAGGGAGAAATTAAAACCTTTACAGACAAGCAAAAGTTAAGAAAATTCAGCACCACCAAACCAGCTTTACAACAAATGCTAAAGGAACTACTCTAGGCAGGAAACACAAGAGAAGGAAAAGACCTACAAAAACAAACTCAAAACAATTAAGAAAACGGGAATAGGAACACACATATTGATAATTACCTTAAATGTAAATGGATTAAATGCTCCAACCCAAAGACATAGACTGGCTAAATAGATACAAAAACAAGACCCATATATATGCTGTCTACAAGACACCCACTTCAGACCTAGGGACACACACGGACTGAAAGTGAGGGGATGGAAAAAGTTATTCCATGCAAATAGAAATCAAAAGAAAGCTGGAGTAGCAATTCTCATATCAGAAAAAATAGACTTAAAACTAAAGACTATTACAAGAGACAAAAAGGACACTACATAATGATCAAGGGATCAATCCAAAAAGAAGATAAATATTTATGCACCCCACATAGGAACACCTCAATACATAAGGCAAATGCTAACAGCTATAAAAGGGGAAATCGACAGTAACACAGTAATAGTAGGGGGCTTTAACACACCACTTTCACCAATGGACAGATCATCCAAAATGATAATAAAAAAGGAAACACAAGCTTTAAATGATACTTAAACAAGCTGGACCTTATTGATATTTATAGGACATTGCATCCAAAAACAACAGAATACACTTTCTTCTCAAGTGCTCATAGAACATTCTCCAGGACAGAGCATATCTTAGGTCACAAATCAAGTCTTGGTAAATGTAAGAAAACTGAAATCATATCAAGTATCTTTTCTGACCACAATGCTATGAGACTAGATGTCAATTATAGGAAAAAAAACTGTAAAAAATACAAACACATGGAAGCTAAGCAATACGCTACTAAATAACCAAGAGATCACTGAGGAAATAAAAGAGGAAATAAAAAAATACCTAGAAACAAATGAAAATGGAAGCACGATGGCCCAAAAATTATGGGATGCAGCAAAAGCAGTTCTAAGAGGGAACTTTATAGCAATACAATCCTACCTCAATAAACAAGAAACATCTCAAATAAACAACCTAACCTTACACCTAAAGCAATTAGAGAAAGAAGAACAAAAAAACCCCCCAAAGTTAGCAGAAGGAAAGAAATCATAAAGATCAGATCAGAAATAAAAGAAAAGGAAATGATAGCAAAGATCAATAAAACTAAAAGATGGTTCTTTGAGAAGGTAAACAAATTTGATAAACCATTAGCCAGACTCATCAAGAAAAAAAGGGAGAAGACTCAAATCTATAGAATTAGAAATCAAAAAGGAGAAGTAACAACTGACACTGCAGATATACAAAGGATCATGAAAGATTACTATAAGCAACTATATGCCAATAAAATGGACAAATTGTTAGAAATGCACAACCTTCCAAGACTGAACCAGGAAGAACTAGAAAATATACACAGAGTAATCACAAGCACTGAAATTAAAACTGTGATTAAAAATTTTCCAACAAACAAAAGCCTAGGACCAGATGGATTCACAGGTGAATTCTATCAAACAGAAGAGCTAACACCTATCCTTCTGACACTTCCAAAATACAGCAGAGGGAGGAACACTCCCAAATTCATTCTACGAGGCCACCATCACCCTGATACCAAAACCAGACAAAGATATCAACAAAAAAAGAAAACTACAGGACAATATCACTGATGAACATAGATGCGAAAATCCTCGACAAAATACTAGCAAACAGAATCCAGCAGCACATTGAAAGGATCATACACTATGATCAAGTGGGGCTTATCCCAGGAATGCAAGGATTCTTCAATATACACAAATCAATCAATGTGATACACCATATTAACAAATTGAAGGATAAAATCCATATGATCATCTCAATAGATACAGAAAAAGCTTTCAACAAAATTCAACACAATTTATGATAAAAACTCTCCAGAAAGTAGGCAAAGAGGGAACTTACCTCAATATAATAAAGGCCATATATGACAAACCCACAGCCAACGTTGTTCTCAGTGGTGAAAATCTGAAACATTTCCACTAAGATCAGGAAGAAGACAAGGTTGCCCACTATTATTCAACATAGTTTTGGAAGTTATAGCCACCACAATCAGAAAAGAAAAAGAAATAAAAGGAATCCAAATTGGAAAAGAAGAAGTAAAGCTGTCGCTGTTTGCAGATAACATGATACTATACATAGAGAACCCTAAAGATGCTACCAGAAAACTACTAGAGGCAATCAATGAATTTGCTAAAGTAGCAGGATACAAAATTAATGCACAGAAATCTCCTGCATTCCTATACACTGATGATGAAAAATCTGAAAGAGAAATTAAGAAAACACTCCCATTTACCATTGCAAGAAAAAGAACAAAATACCTAGGGATAAACCTACCTATGAAGACAAAAGACCTGTATGCAGAAAATTATAAGACACTGATGAAAGTAATTAAAGATAATACAAACAGATGGAGAGATATATCATGTTTTGGATTGGAAGAAACAACATTGTGAAAATGACTATACTACCCAAAGCAATGTACAGATTCAATGCAATCCCAGCTTTCTGTTTCTGGTACCTGTAAAGCCTGATTGAACCTCTGTTCCTAAAGCTATAAAACATCATCAAACCATTATATATGTGAGAACTCACAAATATAATTGAGCAAGCTTCAGTAACTTTGGAGTTTTGATATAAAAATTGATTTGACTGATGTAGAAGTTCTCTGTGTCCCCATCTGACATTTTTCCTTGAATTGCAAATTCTCGTTGCATTAAATTTAATATGCCAACTATAAAGATATCTAGCTTTTAGAGAGCTCTACAGCATGCTGACAGAAACCCCAGAAATATCCATCGATTGTAGACACTTTCCCACAAAGCAGAAGTGACATCTATTCATCAAATACTGGGTCTAAATATTTCCTTCTAAGAATTTTGGTCAATTCATTGAAAGTATTTTCTAAAACCCAAAGCACTCATTTGCTTATTTATTTTATTTATTGTTTTATTATTTTCCCCACTGTTGTATTATCAGGTCCTAACAAAAATTCCTGAGGATGGCCCTTTTTAGGAGTATAATTACAGATCCAAGAGGACTTCATGCCCTCTAACATCTTGTGATCATCATAAATGTTCAAAGGCTTTGATGAATACTCAAAGCAAGATTAGAGAACCAAGCTGTCAGGAGCGCTAAAATCATTTAAGCATAACCTCTTTGTGAACTCAGCCACTATTCGACATTGCCAGGATCTAAGAAATATTAACGTTTTGGAAAATCTCAACTATCCATGAGGTAGAAAATAAAGGCTTCAAATCTAGGCCTTTTTACTTTTCTCCTGGGTCTATACCCATAGATAATATGGTGTTTTGGAGAAGTCTCAAACACTCTTACAATCACATTTAAAATAAAAAATAGAAAAATGGAGAAATTAAAATAAATGAGAGAAAAGGGGTGGGGGGAGTACTAGATTGGAAAAACCCTAAGCACTTTTAAGATACTTTCAAACATCTTCTCCACCAAAAGCTTCACTAATGATCAAAGGCTGAGAAAGTGAAAGGCATTTTCCAGGGTCATACAACTAATTCTGATGACTGAATAAATCTCAAGTCCCTAGTACCTGGTTTTTTGCTGTGATTAAGGAGCAAACACACTCAGGCTTAAACCAAGCCTGGATTTCTGACATAGGTACCATTCAGCTCATGTGTCCTTTAGACCAATCGGTCAGCAGCTTCATGCCTAGAGGAAAAGTTGCTCAGTTGGAAGTCTGTGGTTCAGATTTATCCAACTGCATGTTTTTGTTTTGGTTTCTGCTTTTGTTTTTGTGTTTCTGTCCATGCCATCTTTAAACGATTTTTACTTGGTCCCAATATTGAAAATTAAAGGGATTGCCCATAACATTCTGGATTTCTGGCATCTCCCTAAGATGAATGAATACTATCAACAGTGGGTCAGCATCACTGCCTTTCAAGTCTAACTACTCTGTTTAGACAGGAAATGCATGATTTAATCCCCCTCTGCTCCCAGTCTGCTTCATTTTTTTCTTTCTTTTTTAAAACTTTTTTATTTTATATTGGAGTATCGTTGGTTAACAATGCTGTGAGAGTTTCAGTTGTACAGCAAAGTGATTCAGTTATACATATACGTGTATCTATTCCTTTTCAAATGTTTTTTTTCCCATTTAGGTTGTTACATAATATTGAGCAGATTTCCCTATGTTATACAGTAGGTCCTTGTTGGTTATGCATTTTAAATATAGCAGTGTGTACGTCAATCCCAAACTCCCTAACTATCCCTTCCCCATGGAACCATAAGTTTGTTCTCTAAATCTGAGTCTGTTTATGTATTTACAAAACTGCTTCATTTATTTCTATTATTGTACTAGCCTAGCACTGACGTTTGATGTTCCCTTAGGTTTCATATTAACAACTTCATGTCATATTGGAGTTTCTTTGCAAAGTCCACCTTCCCTTTCCATAGAGAATGGTTCCATCTACAGTACACACATTATAGGTTAGTGGTTAAGAATGTGGACTTTGGAGTCAGACTCTTTCGATTCAAATTCTGTCTTTACAGCTTCCTAGTTGTGTGAGCTTGGGCAAACTATTTAACAGCTCTTGCCTCAGGTTTCTCACCTACAAAATGGTGTTGGTATTACTACTAAACTCACATTATTGTGTGAGCCACTGTGAGCATTCACTGACTAAATAAAGAATACATTTGCCAGAAAATATCTCATGTTCTTTTACATATAAGTGTTAGCTATTATTATATTGCTTAGATAGTCCTGTTGTCCCATAAAATGCAAATGTGATTTACGAAGCAAAGTCAATATGGGGAACTCTGGATTCACATATGTAGACTTTGTTTTACCCAAAGGACGTGTGTTTTCTTCTGTAATTAACTGATCCTTCAGCTGTAACCTCCACCCTAATTATCAACCTTATTGTATCTAAGTGAGTATATTAAGATTTTTAATATCTTTGTTCCTGTATTCCATTTTAATATAACAAAAACATAACAAGAAAAAAAAATGATCTGTTGGCAATAATCTTTAGAATAGTCCACCAATTAGAAATAAGTCAAATAGACTAGTGAACCTCTTCTTTCTTTTTTTTCCCCATATGAGACACCAAGGATGGAAAATATCTGACATCCATGTGTATGTTATCTCAACCTGTACCTACGGCAGACAAAACTAATCCATCCTGGTGCTCTTTCCCAAAGACTTTAGATTTGGACACACACTCCTTATCAGAGTGGTTCCGAAAGATACTACCTTATTATTGGAGTTGACCCATTTATTGAAAACTATTATTTTAGCTATTTTCTTATCTGTTAACTGTACTATCATTCTACCATACAAGTTCAATATCTAAGAGTCATCTTCAATTTTTTTCTCTCCTAGGAAGAGAGCATCACTTTCAATATTGTGCCAATTATACTCTTACAAAGGCTTTTGAAACTGTCTCTTTCTCTCAGTTTTCATTGTCATTGCCTTGGTTTAGGCTTCCATTGCCTCGCACTTGGACAAGTGCACTGGCTTCCTAACATTTTCCTTGCCTCAAGCCCCCTTCAGGTAATTTTTCCCAAACTGATTTTCTAAGAGCACAGGTTAAATTATGTCATTCCTTCTTTTGTGACCCCTCAGTGTCTATTCCATTTCCAGCATAATTATGGCCCAATCTGCCATCTTCTGCTTTCAATTTCCATCTACAACCTTATCTCTAAAAACGGTCCTTGAATCTAGCCATAGTTTCTGCACTCCATTTCCTCAACATGGTTTTTAATTTTGTAATCCTTGTTTGCTCATGCCTTGTCTGTGTCTCCACATTTAAAATATATACTCATCTATCTAAAGTATCTCAAATGCTTTTATTTCATAATTACATATTCCATGGATTTTTATAGTGTATTGTATACATTTCCTAATATTCATATATCACATTGTGTTATAACTAGTTGTATGTAACTCGAACTCTAAAAGGAAAGAAATCTTGTGTTAGCAAGTATTTCTGAACATCAACTTAGTTTATATCTGCATTTCCAAGTATATAATCCATGCATTGCACACAAACAGACATGGGAAAACAGGTAGACAAAGATGAAACAAACTAGTTTTGTTTTTGATTTTTTGCAACTCTGTGGTAATTCTGATCAAATATTAGGTGGAAGAGAATATTAAGACTTTTGACTGAAAGGAAATTTATGTACGGTCAGTAATTTTTAAAATTTTAATTAATTAATTTATTTATTTAGGCCACGCTACTCAGCTTGTGGGATCTCAGTTCCCTGACAAGGGACTGAATCCAGGCCATGGCAGTGGAAGTCCTGAATCCTAACCACTAGGCCACCAAGGAACTCCGTTTTTTGTTTGTTTGTTTGTTTATGTTCTTAGTAATTTTTTTTGTTGTTCTTAGTAATTTTTAATTATTCAGCTGCTGACACTTGTCAGAACTATGGAATTAAATTTGATCTAAAGATAAATTATTTTAGTCTCACTACATATTTCTTAATTTAGTACCTAAATTTTATCTTTAATTTTTAAAAATAAAAGTTTATCTCAATATGATGCCAATAAGAGTGCCAAATGGAAAGTATTACTGAGCTAGCATTTCTACAATTAGCTTAGGATAGTAAGTGGCCTCTAGTCTTTATTTCAGATTTATAAGGGCAAATGCTTATCACTTTAAATCACTCATTTTGCCTGCCATTCCTCCAGTTTAATTGAAGCAGGCCAACCGATAAAACCATAGATCAAAGGGTCACAAGAGAAAGGGAAAGAAACATAAATCAATAGCTTGCAAATTCTGATATTGTCTTCCAATGAGTAGTTTCATCCTTTCGTCTTAATATGACAACAAACTGTGCAAATGAGTGATTTTTTTCAGTTAGCAATTTAGAAATTATGTATGTTTTTTTATACTATGTTGGTTTTTTCCCAAACAATTTTACACACATGTAAATGACACTGATGTACCTAAAGGTCACTCTTAAGTATTTGTAAATAGGTAATAAAATTATGTTTCTCTAAATCCAAAAGTGGTATGATCAAATAAGAAGCTAGCTAGACTTGGAGCTAGAAGACTATAGCTGTGGGATGCTATGAAGGACTGGCATTCCCAATAGGTTCTTAAAGCAGAGACCTTGTTTCTGAAACCAACATAAACAGAACGGGGAAGGAATCCATTTACTCAACTTTCCTATAAGATAGGACATAAGGGAGGACTTTAGCTGTAGGCACATGAAGCAGATGGGTCAGGGAGCTTCAAATGTTACTTCCTATGTTGCCAATACACACACATACACATCCATAGATGCAGATTTCCATAACACATGCAACTCATTTCACACAGTCAAACTTTCTCTTCTTAAAATTTCACCACAGAGCTGCAGCCATCACAGCATTTTCCCATGATTTTCGTTGCCTTTATCCTGGAATTGTTTTACTTTCAGGAAGGAAACTATGATAATGTAAGATATTGATTTCAAATCCTTAGTTCAGGGGATAGATCAGAAAATGTATAATGAACTAGAGTTTTACCAAAATGGACAGAGCGATCACATAAAAGTGTAAAAGAAAAAATATCCGGTTTGTTATTCACAATTTGAAAGGTACAGATACTGTGTATATGCAGCCTAATATTAATTGAACTTTCTCTACATTTTCTACATTTTTGTAAGATATCATTGAAATTAACTTTGGATTCTCAGATGTTAAGCTTAACAGGTTCATGAAACAAGATATCACCTGGGTAGTTAATGCAATATAACTTCATCAAACAGAGTCGGGCACTAGAAAGTCAAGACCATTAGTGGCTAGATGTGAAGTTCAACTCTCTAGTGGGTATGGCCACACTCTGGTGAACTCAAAGAGGCAATCATGAAATGCTGCTTTCTGGGAGTTACAACCAATACAATATGCGAGACTTGGAAAAACAACATCAAATGTTCAGTGCTGTCCTCAGGCTGACGAAATTTTTCTTAGCTTGCCAAATTTTGTCAGTCTGTTTCCTTCTTATGCCTTATTGTTTTGCAGTTCATCCTAAGTATAGAATATCCATTAAGTAGTCTTGCTACAAATCAGACACTACAGATGATATTTGAACATTTCCACTACCTAGTACTTAAAATGTTAATTTATTCTTGCCCAGGAGCAAATGGACCATCTGGAGCTACTTCCAAACAAAGTCACTAGTGCAGTTTGCCTTCTGAATAGGAATGTGATGGGTGGGCTAGAGGGTAAACCAGTGGCATGTGTGATAGAAAGCAGGCATAGTAGAAAAAAGCAGAGATTTTAGTAACATGCTTCCTGTAAAAAATGGCTGGAACATTCATTAGATTCTTATTTCACTTGCAAATGGCTCTCACCTACCTTAAATAAAAAATTTGAAACTTTGACCTATGACTATTGAACACATCAAATTATTCATCTGTGGTGACGAGGAATCTATTAAAGATACCATGAGGTGGCAATTTGCATCTTTTTCACACCATATGGCTTGTCACCACACCCAAAGTTGGGCACTGGAGTTCAAACCCATTGGAAAAGCTGTAGGCGTTAATGATTAGAACTCTGGGATTGCTTGTGTTCATAAAGAGAAGAAAATAAAAGGAGGCATTAATCTAAAAGGTATGAGACATTGTGGATAATGTTAAAAATGAGGATAATTTGCTAACAATTCACAACTCCACATGTTTATTTAAGAGAGAGTACAGTCAATAAGAGGCATTATTGTTTAAGCAACACATATCAGAAATCTTGGGACCTAGGTTTTGGAATTTCTATACAAACTTATTAAAAAAATAACTTTAAAGCTCAGAGGTAGAGGACAGTCTTTCTGAAACAAGAAAGAAGCTCCTTTACAGCTCCACTCCCACCCCTTTCAGTGTATTGATGTCACAGAATTACACCTTTATAGACTGTGTTTGCAACAATATAAACTAATAATCTTTTAAATGCATTAGTCTCTTAAAGTATGTAGAAAACCAGATTCAGAGTTACCAACCAAGGTTATAGTAATAGCGTTTACACTAATAATTATTCTTTTTTTTTCTTTAAAGGTATTAGACTCTGAAACCAGGGAGGGAACAAAAAGTGCAGTTACAAACCAGTGTTACAATAATACTACCTTCTGTAATTGCCCATGTGTTTACCTTTATTGAGATCTTTACTTTTCCATACAGCTTCAATTTACTGTCTAGTGTACTTTCACCTCTCCTTGCAGGACTCCCTTGAGCATTTCTTGCAAGGCAGGTGGAATGTGCATGAACACCCTCAGTTTTTGTTTATCTCTAAATGTCTTAATTTCTCCCTCACTTTTGAAAGAGAGCATTGCTGGATATATAATTTTTGGTTGACAGTTTTTTATTTTTGTTTCTGTTTTTTTCCCTTTTAGCGCTTTGAATATATTGACTCACTGTCTTCTGGCTTCCAAAGTTTCTGATGAAAAATCTGTTGATAATCTTATTGAGGATCCTTTCTATGTGACAATTTGCTTCTTTTTTGCTGCTTTCATGGTTTTCACTTTGTCTTTTGAAAGCCTGATTATAATGTGTCTCGTGGTGGATCTCCTTGAGTTTATCTTGGAGTTTGTTGAGCTTCTTGGATGTTTTATTTGTGTCGCTCATCAAATATGGCAAGTCTTCAGCCAATATATCTTCAGATATTCTCTCTGCCCACTCCCTCCTTCTGGAACATCCACAATGCATATTGTTGCTGCTCTTGACGGTGTCCCATTGGTCTCTTAGGCTCTGGGTTTTTTCTTCAATATTTTTTCTTTATGTTCCTCAACAATAATTCCAAATATTCTATCTTCAAGTTCACTGATTCTTTCCTCTGCCTGATCAAATGTGCCTCTGAATTCCCCTAGTAAGATTTTTATTTCAATTATACTTTACTGCTCCAGAATTTCTTTTTGCTTTCTTTTTTTAAGCTTTCTAGCTCTTTATTGATGTTTCCATTTTATTCATACAATGTTTTCTTGACTTTCTCCCCATCTTCCTTTAGTTCTTTGAGTATCTTTAAAACAACTGGTTTAAAATCTTTGTCTAGTATATCTGCCATTAGGTCTTTTTCACAGACAGTTTCTATTAATTTATTTGTTTTTTTTGAATAGACCATATTTCCTGTTTTCTTGTATACTTTGTGATTTTTTTTGTTTGACATTTACATCTAATAATATAGTAACTCTAGAAATCAGATTCTACCTCTTTCTTAGGGTTTGCTGGATTTTGTTATTATTTTGTTGTTTTTGTTCGATTTTTGTAGGCTCTCTTCTCAGTTCTTTTCTGAGCCTTTCCCTAGTCATGTATGGTCATTCTCTGATTTTCTCTGTATATGCAGCTGCTTTTGAATGTCCTAGTCTTTAATGTCTGGCTTCTAAAAGAGGAAAAATCAAAGAAATTGTGTAGGAGGGGAGAGCACTGGCCCTTTAAATCCCCTGGAAGCCACTTCATCTCAAGGGGAGGGGTGCTTGTGAAAATGGGAGAGGTGCAACAATAATGGCTGCCTGCCTCTTTGTCTGCACCTCTGTGATCAGAAGCAGAAATGAGTAACAGAGCAGAGCTTCCTGATATTTAAAGGACAGGGTCATTTCTGCCCACGTTGGCTCCCACAAGCTATGTGCAAGCTGCTCTAGGAACACACGCACAGTTGCCTGCCTGTCATGTGGCTGAGGGTGGAGAGTGGTAGCTGTTACTTCGCTAAGAGATAAAATTGACCAAAATTAACACAGTTTACCAGCAAAGCCTCTCTCTGGAAGTTGCAAGCCTTCTACAGACTCCAGAGTTCCAAAGTAGTTATATTAGACAGATTCTGCCAGTGAAGTTGTTGTCTAGGTGGGGAGACAGATTCCTGGTGCTAACTACTTTACCTTCTTCCCATAATCCTCTCTAGTTTCCTCACTTTTTAAGTTATCTGTATATACATCTATCTGTGTAATAAAGAGTTATAGATGGTATTCTACATGATTAAAAATAATTGAGAATGACTTCATCTTTTCTTTTTTAATATATTGAAGGCAGCTATTAAAAGTCAAATGTAAGGGGACTTCCCTGGTGGCGCAGTGGTTAAGAATCTGCCTGCCAATGCAGGGGACATGGGTTCGAGCCCTTGTCCGGGAATATCCCGCATGCCACGGAGCAACTAAGCCCGTGTGCCACAACTACTGAGCCTGTGCTCTAGAGCCCATGAGCCACAACTACTGAGCCTGTGTGCCACAACTACCAAAGCCCGTGTGCCTAGAGCCCGTCCATGCTCCACAACAAGAGAAGCCACCGTAATGAGACGCCCGCGTACCAGAACAAAGAGTAGCCCCCACTTGCCACAAGTAGAGAAAGCCCGTGTGCAGCAACAAAGACCCAAAGCAGCCAAAAAAAAAAAGTCAAATGTAAGAGAATAAAGTGGTAAAATTTCATTAACTGATAGTATCACTTAAATTTGGTTATCAGTTTAACAACAATGCTCATACACTGTGAGCTGCCAAGGTGAATGTCATTAGAGTTCAATAGTAAATAATGTCTGTTGCCAGGCCTCCTATTTATTACAGCTTAACTGTAGAAACTGGACTCTTAAAAGGAGAAATAATAATTTAGAGTTGTTGTGCTAAGTGTTCACTGACTAACACAGGGTTCAAAACTGAGATAGATTTCAGAAGGCAGAGTATTAGGAGAAGAGTTTTTGAGGAGAGTGGTACTTGGCCCAGGTCTTAAAGGAAGTAATGAGGAGAGAGCATAGTGCAAACAACATTCAAAGTACATCACCAGTGTATAAAGAATGGCATGATTAGTTTGTTGCTAGCATCCTTTCTTTCCTCCAAACAAACCAGAGTGTATTATATTTTTCTCTTTTACCCCCAAATGAGTATCTTTTATATGTCATTTCCCTAAGATCCTTAAATATGAATGACTAGCTAATCTTGAACTACAGAGTATTAACACAATAGAAGCTTGAAGTTGAATCAGAATTTGGCTGCATTTTGCCTGTGTCATCATAAGCAAGTTGCTCAAGGAAAAAAACTAACACAGTTGCATCTGCCCCATGTGTTCATTTGAACATTAAATGTGGTAATGCACCTAAGCTGCTTGGCCTGGCATCTCCTATGTACATATATCACATATGAGCATGGCACTTTCTGGAATTCTGACAGGGAGAAACGTTCCTCTCTAACAGTGCTCCTGGGAGATAAGATATTAAAGACATACTCCTATCTTATATTCATGTATTTGAATTACTCTCTTTTTGAGCATGGCATAGTGGATTAGCCAGGCCATAAGGACCTGGCCAAAAAGAAGGTCTGCTTCCCACAGTTCCAGACCATGATAAAAAATCAAAAGATGTAAGAAACCAAGTCAGATGGGAAACTTGTGAACTACAGAGGGAAGACGTAGCCATTAAAAACTTTTCAGTTGCTCCAAGGATGGTAAGGATAAAGAAATGAGAGAATAAAACTGTGGACCAGGAACTCAGTAAAGCAGGTAAGAACAGAACTTAGAAATCAGCATTCTCTTCACACTTTTTATGCTATAGAAGGGCCAGCTGTGTTGAAAATGATAGGGATAAAGGGATATTTACTAAAAATAAATGTAATTAAAGAATATAGCATATAGTGAAATAAAGATAGCAACTAGTTTGAAAACCATAACTCTCTGTGACAGTCAAATGCTAAATGGTAGCAGTATCTCCCCCTGTCTATACCTCAAAGCATGAGGCATGCTCTATGGCTCATCAGTCTAACCTGAAGCACCTTTCAGAATTCTAGAATGTGCTATTAATTATGTTACTTGTGTCACAGCCTCTACTCATTCCTCAGAGCTTTCTAGCAAAGAAAAAGGGAATTCCTACTTACAAATGACGCATTTCCCTACTGGTCACCATACTGGTCACCATCTTTTATTTCTTTCCCTTTTTATGCCCTGAATTGTTCTTTGTAGGTTATATAGTTGCTTTCTCCTCATTTGGGGGCCTTCTCTTTCCATTCAGACCTCTGGCCTATTTCCTTCTAGAGAATATTCTTCTGTTATAGATATTAGAGATATAGATATGTTAGGTTATTCACAATAGAATATTTACAAAATGTTCCTTCTTGCTTCTCTTCCCTGCTTCCTCCTTCTTATTTTTCTTATGTGTAAATGGAGTGAATGGATGAAGAAAATCTCAGAGAGGCTGTTAAGAAAATTCTTTTTCTCTGTAGCAGAGAATAGCGATCCATATGAAAGGTACCAAA